>NC_142928.1:105416859-105426859 GCF_046866305.1 Octopus bimaculoides
AAGCTAATGATTAATGCTTTCTCATTCTTCGTTAGCATTCTGAAGAAATAGTAAAACGGTGTTTACACACACACACACACACACACACACACACACACTCGTGTATATATATATATATATATATATATATATATATATATATATATATAACTATATATACGTGTATGGGTCTGCATGTATGTGTATATATGTATACACACATACTCGCGCGCACACACACACGTATGTATGTATGTATGTATGTATGTATGTATGTATGTATATGTGCGAACACATGCCAGTGTATAAGTCCAAAACAAGGTGACGAAAATACCATTCAAATCCTAGAGTAAAATATGTTTTATTAAAGCTGAAAAAACACCATAAGCTGTTACTCAGAGTTTCACGTAACCGGCTATCGGGAAGCTATGAATTTTTTGGACAATATGACGATTTTTAAATGTCTACAAAGTGGCGTGGTATTTATTTAATAACTCATCAAATAAGCATTTAAAATTAATTGGATAAGAGGTTATTACTTTGCAAAATAGCAGGTTTTTAAGCTCAATTTCTTTTTCAATTTCAAGCTTTTCAAACTCGCTTTTTCATTTCCAAATGGTCTGAAGGTTCTTCTTTCACTATCTCCAAAGCATCATGTCCGAAAACTCCTTCATCAACGAAGTGATTAAAAACAATTTTCAAAATCTGAAATTTCCTCATAGTAGGTTTGGCCTCAAGTTTGAAATGTGCAAAAGTTTCCTATAAACCTGATTTGCACAAGGCACCGACTGTCTCAGAGTAGGGGACTTAAGAAAATCCTCTAGTTTAAACGACATATTTGCTGCGTTCGCATTTAACTTGTTTGCAAAAAGAAAAATGCAGAAATTTGAAATAATTATTTTTACGAAATATCTCAAAATGTCAAATGAATTTCATCCCATATATATATGTATATATATATATATATATATATATATATATATATATATATATATATATATATATATATATATATATATAAATACATGCATACATACAGATGTATGTATGTATGTATGTATGTATGTATGTATGTATGTATGCATCCAAATCAGAAACTTCGAAGAATGCCTGCAGTAATTCAATAGTTCAAATTTACGGTTCGATGTTCACTTGCCCTGAAACAGAATAAAATATTGTTTATTAAGCATATTAGGTAAAACTAATGTAACTAGAGAATTTTAAAATCTAGTATCCAGACATTTACCCGGGTGCATAAGTAGTAATGAAACATTTAACAGAAAAACACTGATAATTAGCTATTCTTACCGAAAAAAAACATTACCAAGTTTGTTAACCAGTTTGATGTGAGTAGACTCGATAAAGTTAATGAATTTGATGAAAGCTCCAAGTGCAATAGTAAACATGCGAATAAATTCCCTCTTTATGGCAATTGTCTGACCTAAGGAGTTGTACCTAGGGCTATAGTCTAGATCGATAATAGCTTCACGTGTAAAACTTACACCTGAGATACGAAAAACAATTTTAAGACAAGATTTTATCAACACAAAAATTCCTTTAAAAACTGGAAAACGCGTCATAAATGATTTTGTCAGAGCATGATTGGCTATTGAAAGAAACCAGATCTGGCGTTTGAAAGTTCACAGCTTCATCTTGGAAAGAGCGATCCAATACAGGGATGGTTCGATGAGATGAAAGAAGTTTATGCACAATCATACGACGTAGTCAAGCACTGCCATCACCAGTTCTCGTGTGGTCGGACATCGGTAGAAACTGCTCCTATTCCTGGACGACCACATTCCGCCATTGATAACGACACCATCCATAAAGTGGAAGCCGGCATTTTGGAGGATCGCCGCATAACTATTCGGCAACTAACCCAGTTGATAAGTGTAGGGTCCGTGGAAAAAAATCATTCACGACCATTTGCACATGCAGAAACTGTCTGCACAATGGATTCCTCGGATGCTCACCTTTTCAGCAGCAGGAACGAGTCAACTGCTCCCAGGCTCTATTGGAATTATGCCAAGAAAACGAGTACTTTCTCGGCAGACTTATCGCACAGGATGAAACATGGGTCCGTCACCATGATCCTGAGACTAAAGTCCAGTCGAAGCAATGAAAGCATAACTCACCGACTCCAAAGAAGTCTTGTGTCCAACCTTCAGCAGGCAAGATAATGCTCACAGTCTTTTATGACCAGCGTAGAGTAGTGGTGGTGGATTTTCTGGCAAAGGCACCACAATTAACGGGGCAATGTTATGATTCTCTGCTGCAGAGAATGCGGGACGCCATTAAAGCTGAGAGGCGTGGCGTTCTGACCACAGAGGCGTGGCGTTCTGACCAAGACAACGCCCCAATTCACAATGTGCATGTTGCCCAGATGAAAGCACACTCCTGCGGCTATGAAATCCCTTCTCATTCCCCTTACTCTCCCAACCTCGCACCATCTGACTTCTACCTCTTTCCAGCCATGAAGTCTCTTTTGCAGGGTAAGCAATTTTTGGATGATGAAAGAACTTACTTCCGAGGTAAAGTCTTAGCTCCAGACGCATAAAGCGATAGAACTTTGTCACCATTAGTGGTAGCTATGTAGAGAAGGACTAATAACTATGCCAAGTTTCATTTATCCCAGCCCTCGTGAAGTGGGTCAGGAGAAATCTTTAATGAACACTCCTCGAAGAAATGTATATCTATATATCTACATATACATACATGTATATACATATAGATACATACACATATACCCACGCATATATATATATATATATATATATATATATATATATATATATATATATATATATATATATACACATATATATATGTATGCATGTATGTATGTATTTGTTTTGCAAGATTCTTGATGTGAACTCGTGTGTTGAAACAGTCATTGTTGTATTTGGGGGTGGTCATGTTGCTAATTTAGTCAATGAAAACACACGCACTATTTTTTCGGTGTTCGCTTGCTTCAGCTTTATTTCATATTAATTATATTTCGGCCAGAGTTCTTTCGTCACACTTCTGTGACCACATCAGTGGTCCTTTGCTTTCTTCTCTCTTTTTGTGTCTCTCCTTCCAAATAATCCGCCATTTTGTGCTCCTGTTGTATGTGCCTTTATTTGCGCATGCGTATATCTGTGTGTGTGTGTCTATGTTTGGTATGTGTGTGAGGGGGAATGTGTATGGGACCTGCATTATCAGTATCCCCTGTTCATTCACGTTCATTTTATTTATTTGTTTTTATTTACTTTTTATTTTTTGTATTTATTATATTTTGTTTATGTATTTAATTACTTAATTCCATTTATCATAGTATTAATTTCATATTATTATTAATTTATGGGTATCTTATTCTGCCACAAGGTTGTGGTGTGTGTGTTTGTGGGTGGGTGGTGCTAGTGTTTCGTTCTAGTTTTCTATTTAGGCTAGGTTTATCTTCTATTATGTGTGTAGTTTCCGTAATTTGTCTAAGAGTTGCGTCCGTTCTATGCGTGGACAAGATTTTTACTTCTATGTTGTTGAGTGAGCCCATGTGCTCCCGCTCAGCGTCTTGGTATGGTACCGTCGAGCTCTTCTCTTCCTTGAGTTCCCTCCAATGCTCATTAATCCGCTCTCCTATGCTACTTGCTGATCCCCATGATAATGATATGAAACTGATACTATAGATAGATAAATAAATGGAATTAAGTAATTAAATCCATAACAAAATATAATAAATTAATACACACACAAAAAAGAAAGAAGTAGATAAAAATAAATAAAATAAAATGAACGCGAATAAACAGAGGATACTGATAATGTAGGTACCATACATATTCCTACATATGCACTAACCAAACATAGACACACACAGGGATATACGTATACGCAAATAAACACACAACAAGAACACAAAATGGCAGATCGTTAGGAAGAAAAGACACAAAAAAGATAGAGGTAATCAAAGGATAACTGATGAGGTCACAGAAGTGTGACGAAAGAACTGTGGCCGAAATATAATTAATATGAAATAAAGCTGAAGCAAGCGAACACTGAGTAAATAGTGCGTGTGTTTACATTGACTAAATTGGCAACATGACCATCTCCAAATACAACAATATATATATATATATATATATATATATATATATATATATATATATATATATATATATATATATACAAACACACGCACATACTTGAAAACAGTTTGACTACTTGAGATTATTAATGCAAAACTGGCAAAATCTTCCTCTTGAGATGCTTAACTGAGATGATCTTTATGTCCTCGGAGGCTAAACCATTTTTCTGCAGGTACTTGATAACATCACGATGGCAAATTTTGTCGATTTTCAAGAGATGTCGCACCTTGTTTAATTTTGAAGTCTTCTTTGAGCAGTCAGATGTCAGTTAACCTGGAAAGAAACAATGCAGTTATTAAAAGTGGATTTGAAGTTAATGCATGCAAGATTTCATAGCTTTAGCAGCACTCCTTCGTAGTTAGTCAGTTTATGGACTTTTCCACCCACTCACGAGTGTGTGTATAACACACACACACACACACACACACACACACACACACACATACACACACACATGTTCCAAGAATTTTAAAAAATCGCAAAGACGAGGTGAAAGAACAACAAAGTTATTCGTTTAACACTCAGAAAAATTGGAAGTGTTTAAAGTTTTGAGGAAAGAAAAAAGACAGATAAAAAGAAGAAAAAACGTGTCTGACTTAAATGGTCAATGCATGTTGAAATGACTGGAAGAAGAAGAAGTTGGCTTGAAGCATGTGGATGGCAAGTGAGTCAACAGTGACCAGGGCATATGTGTGTGTACACGCAAGCTCGTATGTGTGTATGGTCATTTCAGCCATGTAACCACATATGTGCTGGACTTGTTTCCTTCTCCAGACCTTTCTGTTCTCTTTCAGACGAAGTGCTATGCTCGAAACGTAATACACTAGATCTTTTCTCCACCTTCACAAAAAGTCAAGCTAATACTTTCCATATGAACGTCCTGTTAACTTTTGCTGTTTTCTTATTTGTGATTTTTAATTTTTAATTTTCTATTATATATATATATAATCATACATTCATTCATATACACATATATCACATATATATATATGTGTATATCATTTACTTAAAATACTAAAGTCTAAATAACTTAAATCTAAAATACATTATATATCATATGCAAAATGAAGCTAAATTAAAATAATTCAATGTATTTACATTAATTAATTAATTTATTTATTTTATAAACATCTTAATTTAATGTTATTCTAAATATGTAATATATCCTTCATAATTTCGTGCTAATTTATACACATTCTACTACTACAAATCATAACTAGAAAAATTAGTAACATACACTAGAATTCATATAAATATACAACTCAACTAAACTTATTATTTAAGTAATTTAACTTATGTCTGCATTTAATTTTTTGTTCATCTAGGGAATTATTCAATTTTTATTATCAGTTAATAATATCTCCTTAAATTCATTAGTACATAATAAACAAGAAGCACTACCTATTCGATAAGATTTAGCCGTACAAACTATCTCCCAATTTAAATTGTACATAATATTCTTAGATTTTAGCTCTCATATATATTTACTAAGGCCAGTAGAATTAATTAAATTTCTTTTCTTCTATTCTTAAAAGAATTCATATGTTGAGCCACACAAGCATAGATACATTATATTCTGGTAAGACACGAAATTTTCACACAACTCTTAATTCTCTGTTGTATCCTCACAGAGGATGCTAAGAGCAGGAGGGCGCGGTTAAGTATTGGCAAGAATGTTGAAATTAACGAAAATTTCCTGAAAAATATTTGTAGGAGAACAAATAGATTTAATGAAGAGAATTTGTATGCTGTAAACAAGAAGAATGTTTAGTGAAAGGAGACAGAAAAGTAACGACGGGTGCGGCCGGACACTAAAATGTCAGACCATATTTATAATTAGCTAGTTAGAAAATCTCTTTAAGAGATGAAAACCCTGCTTGCAATACATATCGGGTGCAGATTGCATAGAATAAACAACTGGAGGAGATTCCTCCTGGGGTTAAAATGGTAGTAATGTCGTTTTCTACGGAACAGCCATGTTGAAGTGGCGATAAACATTACTTTTCAGATTTAAAGTATATTAGAGGTGTAAAAAAAAAAAAGAAAAAGAAAAGAAAGAAAGAAAAACTCCTATACATTTATACGGATCGGGATTTGAATATACAAAATTGCAAAATAAGGAATTTGTGGCCATATTCCGAAATTGTTGGTCATATTTCATTATTTCATTAAATGCAGGACTCTGCAGAGCGTCTTCTCACCCCTCCCACTTTCTCTCTCTCTAGTTTGATGAAGGTTGATTGTGTTGTGTTGTATGTGGTTAGTCATGACAGGCTGTAGAGAGAGACGGTGGCGGTTTGGCTGAAATTGGATTAGGATGTGCGAGAGATGAAGACTGCGTGGGGTGTTTGAGTGCTCGACAGGAACGCCTGTGGGGGGAGATGAAATGAGTTCATATAGGATATTGAGAATTGGGAAAGATTCCTTTACTACACCGATGACCTCAGCACAGGATGAGTGTGTTTGACGTCTCTGAAGGCGTGGGAACCTCTATGTAGTCACTTAACTTGCTAGAAATAGCAGTAAAATCTCCCTCAATAAACACTCAAAAGACAGGCACATTGAATAATGTTATTCCGAGTTCCCAGCAGACAGGGAAAAGACGCGATAATCATAGCTGGAATACCTTTGAATATAGACCTGCTTGATTAGAATTGGCAATAACTTCGAAGAGAAGTGAAAGGAGACATGTCCTTGATGCAAGAAGAGATAAGCGGGGAGTAGGGAGACTTTGAACCAAAATAACTGGAAATATGTTGTTGATATCCAGGTGAGAGAGGTGAGTGGTGGTGAGAGAACCATCTACGTATACGAAGACACCGTCTTTAGAGTACAGCTTAGCCAGCGGCGATGTACTCTGGTTAAAGGTTGAATGATTTGCATCTCGAAGGGGAACAAGATGCGTGCCAGTAAGAGGTGATGTGTGGAATCTAAGTTGGATCAGAGTTCCACAGATGTTAGAGACGAGAAGGGAGAATTGTTCGGTAGATTTAGCTTTAATATTTGGCATCTAAGGAAATCTAAGGTTGCCAGTGCACCGTGAAGTCACGATAACTACCTGCTAGAAAAGCAGGTCTGAATATCTACACCAGTGTGAGCTGTACTAAAGTCACCCATTAGCCTATGTACTGCTGATGCTAAACCGAGACATATGATGTACCTCCCACCACTACACACACAAAACCAGTCTCACGACTCTTTCACGCTGACAGTAGTAGTATACAGATCTGCTTACTCGCTCGTATACACAACATAGTATCGGTGATGAATTAAGAACAATCATCTCTTCGGATAGTATTTCTGTAACATCCTGACAGATTTGGCCAGCATCCTTAGTCATTATGCTTCTTTGCTGAAGTTTGACCAATACATCGTAATGATAAATATTTATTAGTAACTAACAACAACTTTGTAACATAAAGAAGGGGAGAGTGAGAAAGAGAGAGAGAGAGAGAGAGAGAGAGAGAGAGAGAGAGAGAGAGAGAGAGAGAATATTTGATACTTTCTACCATTGCTGACTCATCTTTTTCTCATATTTATTAAGATTTCAAACACACCCAACTCTAGAAGTCACTAACTTATCCCTTATTCGTTCTTATTTTTCTTTATCTTCTGGGTTTTGATTCTCTCTCTCTCTCTCTCTCTCTCTCTCTCTCTCTCTCTCTCTCTCTCTCTCTCTCTCTCTCTCTCTCTTCTCTCTCTCTCTCCATTAATCTTATCAACATATCTTCTCCATGAGTGTCTTTTCTATTCGTCTAAATTTTAATGATTAATTAAAATAAAAAAACAACAACAAAAAAAGCAAACATTTTTGTCTCGCCGATAAAAAGAAATACTATAACACTATTAACAACGTTAGTTACAACAGAGGATGGCCTTTGCGTAGTCGCCCGATCTTCTAGAAATAGCAGCCAAATCATCGTCAGTTAGTACCTTGCTATTTTAAATAAGGAATGCGTTAGACAACGCAGTCCTAAATACCCATAGAAAGAAGAAGTGGTCTGAGCTAGAATATCTTTGATCATGGGTATCAGTCAGAGTTGACCTGGGACTAAACAATAGTAACAACAATAACAAAAACTTATAGCACAGGCACCAGACCAAAAATTTGTGTAGAGGATGAACACAATCAATTCTACGAACCTCAGCATCTGCTGGTATTTTATTATAACGATCTCCAGAAAGAGGAAAAGCAGAGTCGACCTCAGCAGGGTTTGAACTCAGAACGTATAAGACCAGAAGAAAATCCGTAAGATATTCTTTCTGAATGATAATTTACTACATTGGCATAGAGGTGTAGAAGGGCAAGGATCCTTTGGTACTCGGCCCTAGAATGACGAAAGGCAAAGATGGAATCCGGCAGGAACAGAAATCAGAACAATCAGAAAATCTATTATGAGTGTGGTCTTTGTGCATAACTAAAATGTGTGCCACCCGGAGCAGCTCTTGAGTTTGCCGCCCCTGCCTCCTATACAGATTTCTACAACAGACACAAAAGTGAAACCCGGGGCGTATCGCCCCCGTCGACCCCCATCGCTTGCGCTACTGTGTTGCCTGTTTCAGTATGTGGCTGAGATTGCGATCTGGTTTCGTTTCATGGCAATGGCATGTTTACTTCATTTAATTTTACCGGTAAGGCTGATTAATATCTTTGGTGGTTGTGGGGGAAGCATGAACATAACCAGGCTTCATAGATACACTCCGAGAGCTGTATAAGAAATAAGTTTTTCAAAAACTGCATAAAATGTAATTTCTTAGTTAGCATGTGCGGTAATTGGCTTCAGTTCCATCATTAATATTAAACAATGAACAATGTCATCTCAACAGAGTTGCTATTGATGCTGTAGGAACGGAAAGTTAGGAGGCCCGTGGGTCGATGAAACCTTTGAGTTGAGGGCATATGAGAATATTCTGATAGGAATGAGGGCCTATCGTTTCAGTACAGCTTTCGAGTCTATGACCACCTAAAGATCGTCCTGGGCACGATCAAGAGAATATAACAAAAAGCATCTTTTTTCTAAAAACGTATTGAGCTTCAATGATCATTTTGCTGACCCAAATGTAATATTTAATTTTAATTCAGAGGTCTGGGGCTAAAAACAGCGTTGGTTAGGATTGCACTCAAGAACTTAATATGGCCAATTCTACATGATTTGAACACCTGATTTGTGTGTCAAAGGCTCTCACCAAACCCATTCAACCTTAGTAGTTCGCATCACTTATTTGATATCTGCTTCGTGTAGCTAGGTATTATAATCAGGTTTTATAAATTCAGGGAAATGGAAAACAGATGTGATATATATGCCTTACCCGTAGATATTTCCGTAGTAAACAGTGGAATACATTTATAGCACCAGCTGAGAATTTAAAACAATATAGAGGACATGACTGATCGAAAGCATACACTCGACTTTTAAATCTACTCACTCAGGATTGGCCCGGAAATAAACCAGAACTACTTATCCATGGCATCATCAGCAATAGTATATATATGTTTATTCGCAATAGGATCAAGGATATATACAATGATATATACACATACACCGGTATTATGTGGATAAATACACACAAGCACATACAGATCTATATCTTGAGACCAGATTAGGTTTGATGTTACAAGCATTTTCAGGATTGCCTGATCACTAAATTTTACAAGTTTGCGATTGAGAATATGAATGTAAAACGTCAATATGTTAGTCACATGAAACATGTTTGATAAGAGAATAACTTAGTCTAGTTAAACATACATACATGTATGTATGTATGTATGTATGTATGTATGTATGTATGTATGTATACACGCACATACACACATATACATATATATATATATATATATATATATATATATATATATATATATATATATATACAAATATGGTACCTATATATATGAA
>NC_142928.1:105431859-105479359 GCF_046866305.1 Octopus bimaculoides
TAAAATTTGAACCAATTTGTATTTCTGAGGTTTTGTCTGGGGTTATAAAAAGCTTGAATTCTGAACACTCGAGCAAAGCACTCTTAAACTGTACAGAAGAGTTCTGTCGCTTTGTTCCATGAGATGTGCTCCTACTTCTGTCCACTTATTCATGTATAATATACTCTGTATACTAGGCTTGACAAAAGTAATCATTCTTGTGTAGTAATTTCGACATAATACATATCTATATACATGCAATATCTTACTGTCTATAATCTGCTTTATTATTATAAACACAATAGAGAATAATGTACATATGTCTATAACATTCTTTAGATCTTACATATTGTAGAGTTTTAAGTATCACATTCATGCTAGCAAAATTGCTTTTCAATATAATATAAATTTACTTGTTCATAAGTAATACATAAACCCTTTGAAATAAATATATGGAGACATATATAGTTGGGTCATTCTTATCTACGAAACCCATGTGTAACCCAAGCATGAGCAAACTTTTTCGAAAAGCGGGCCGCATGTGACATGTTTCATCATCAGGCGTGCCGCACTACTAAGAATATTCAATGTAATTTTTAGCTAGATGTGCCATTCAAAAAGATCCGTGGGTCGCAATTTGTCCATGAGTACTCTAACCCCTTACCTAATTACCGATGATAGAACAATGATCAACTCAATATTGTTATATAACCAAATCAGTGCAATGGTTCAGTTATAAATTGGAGGCTTACATTTTTAAGAGATAGGGAGAGAAATAGGAACTTATGATGCTTATTCTTTTCTCAAGAGCGTTGGCAGCATGAACAAAATGGTTTCGATATGGGATCGAAACTGTCACTACACAAAATGCTTATTTATGCTGTTTAACTACGTTCGCAATTCTTCTGCTGGGGTTAAATTGCTCCTTTTCAATCATTGACAGTTGATAAAGCTATTTGTCTAAGAGCACACACAGAAGTGTAAATGGCAGTAAACGAATTATTGATCTTTGATTCGGTAGTGAGAGCACATTATCGACATGATTCAATGGTACGATTACTGCGTCGTATAAAACTAATGCTAGAAAGCAAGGGTGGTCGTAACGTACTTTTCTTTCCAGTTAATAATACCCATTACGGTTATAGTAATATAAATTATAGAGGGTTAAAATGATATCGATAATTGCAAACTGGAGTTCTGAACCTCAGCTTTTATTTATTTTCATGCAACATTCAAACCAGTAGATTTATGAGTATTGGGGAATCTTTACGTAGTTGTATTCATAGTTGCTCTATTTGTTAGAAATACCAATCAAAACTTCTGAAATCACATTCTGCTATCTGAAGAACTGAAAGGAGAAAATAGATAATGTAGCTCAGGTAAATTATGTCGGCCAGAAAAAAAAGAAAGGAAAAGAAAAGAAAACTGGATGGTCAAGATCTACACAGACTTTGATCATAGATGTACATGATCAGGATTGATTTGAGGCTAAACACCAACAATGACAACGACAACAACAGCAGCAGCAACGACAACGGTAACAACAGCAATTATAAAATAATTTCTGGCCAGCCTTGCTGTAGCTAAAAGTGAAACTGAAACTAACGTAGTAACGTGGCCTTTGCCTCAGTGTCTATTTATTTTCGTTGCAGAAAGACAGTCCAGTCTTTTCCTACTAAGGATGAAGCGGTGAAGCTAATTAATTCATAAAAGCCAAGGGAAGTGTTACGTATATGGCCGCTCGACAAATAGCAGATCACTCTTTCAAATCACACAATACCACTTTGAAAAGAAAGAAAAAAAAAAACGAAAACGATACATTTTAAGGGTGTATTCAATATTACGACAGAGAGGGTTCTTTTATCTTTTAATTTTTACTTGTTTCAGTCAATAGACAGCGGCTATGCTGGGACACCGCCTTGAATAATTTTTAGTCGAATGAATCGACCGCAGTACTTATTTTGTTGGTCTCTATTGCCGTACCGCTAGTTTACGAGGACGTAAACTCACCAACATCGGTTGTTTAGCGATGAGGGTTGGGGAGGGGCAGACACAGACAAAAAGACTAACACACATAAGTACATGCGCCATACAACCTACGCGAGGGCGTTTATACATTCATATCCGTTAACTGTTATATTTGATACTTTTTCGCTGTATTACGTGTTTGTTTCATTTTAGCATCTGTTATTTTATTGTTGATCTTCTATATATATGAAGCGATATCCTTTAATTTACTGCTTTTCTTTACAAAAACTGAGAATATACATTGCGCAACAGTTAATTTAACGAGTTATATCTATTTATCACCCGAAGAGACACTTCTGCACCGATGGATGCTCCTGAACCAGTTGTTAAGTATCCCAACCGTGAGGGATCGATGCTAGATGGGTCTAAACAATTGTAGGGATTAATAAAAATTCCCGTATCGTCCATCTTCCGTCTCTCATTAACCAAATACATAACGAACAAAAGGGGTCGTGCTTTACCAGTAAGCTGCCAGGTATAAACCATTCGTTTTATTATCTCATATATATATATATATATATATATATATATATATATATATATTTATATATAACGGGATTCATTCAGTTTCCGTCTACCAAATCCGCTCATAAGGCTACAGTAGAAGACACTTGTCCAAGGTGCCACGCAGTGACACTGAACCTAGAACCATGTGGTTGAGAAGCAAGCTTCTTACCACACAGGATCCATCATTAGCTATCTAACTTGCGAGAAACACAAAAATAAATGATAATAATTATATTTGCAAGGAGCTGCGGAGAAGAAAGGATTTGTCTGAACCTGTCACTTCATCTTCCCTCTTCTCGGTTACAAATATGCGTTCGATAATGGATTCCTGGATACCTTCTTAAAAACAAAAACAAAAACAAAAAAAATACTATTATCCTTTGCAACGAAAAATATTTGTTCGTCTGGTGCCTGGAATATTTTAACGAATTCTTAAGTGATTTTTCCTGCTAAATTCAAAAATAACTTTTATTCATACAAGAGGCATATAATATGAATCAATAAAGAGTGCGTAACACAAAACAAAACAAAGTACAAATAAAAATTCAAAATTGAAAATGCACATTGGCAAAGATTTTTGGCAAAAAATTCAAGAAATGAATTTACGCTTCTTTGTGTACCGTGAATGTTGGGCAACAAGAGTATCTCGTTTTAAACACCAGCAATAGTCTGCCATCATCACAGCATCCTTGATACCGAGTTTCCATCTTCTTGATGTCCTGATGGAATCGTTTGCCTTGTTCATCGCTAACATCTCTGAGATTTTCAGGAAAACAATCAAGATGACTAAAAAGATAATGCATTTTGATGCTCATATTTGCGCCAATATCACGAAAAGTTGATATAAAGTTGGTAACAAGGTCATTATAGTTTTCACTTTTGTGTTTCCCAAGGAAATTTTTGCACTACTTCTGCAAAGGCTAGCCAAGCTGATGCTTCATTTTCGTTCATCGTTTTCACGAAATTTGTGTCCTATTAGAACTTATGGATCTGTGGTCCATCAAAATTCCCTGCTATAAGTTTTTCAATCGTCAAGTCTAGAAATACACTGCAGATATACTTGAAGTACTTCCCATTTTTGTCAAGAGTTTTGATGAATCGCTTGATCAATCTGAGTTTGATGTACAAAGGGGGAAAATGATCTTATCTCGCTCAACTAAAGGTTCTTCCAATATATTAGCAGGTATACATGGAGCCATATTTGTTTGAGGTGGCCCGTCTTTCTTAACATAGTGGTTTACTATCCCACATGCAAAGAAAGCATGGGTATTTGGTATAACCAGATTGCTGTCCCATGAGAAAATTCACTATCTTTAAGTCAACGCAGATGATACAGTATCTTCTCTAAAACCAGCTTATTTCCTTCATATTTTTCCTTCAGAGTTGTTGAGTAGCCGAGTGGGATAGAGCCATACACATTTCTGTTGTGCCACAGTACACATTTTAAACTACGCTTAGAGTTGTCTTTGAAAAGAAGCCATTCCTCTGGTTTGTATTTCCCAATGCCAAGTTTATTAAGCCCACTGACATCTCTGCAGTAAAGCAGCTCTTCCTCTTTTGTGAAGAAAGGAACTCTTCATGCCGACTCTGATAAAAGGTTATACGGACACCATTCTCTAGAAGATTCTTCTCTTTCAGACGAGAAGCCAACAGTTCTGCAGAATTTTTTGGAAGGTTCAAGTCACGAACTAGATAATTCCACTCTACCTGGGAGAATAAGGTAAAGTCTCAACTGAAAAGTCTTGATCTCTAGTGTCATCTTCAGGTGATGAATCTTCTTTGGTTGAGGGTAAATTATCTGAGGCAAGACATTGAAGACAGGAACAGGGAATTCTTCACTGTGTGGAACCGGTCTAATAGCAAAGGCAAGATTAGAATAGACATGCATTTGTCGATTTTTCCGGTTAATACCCTTCAAATTTAGGCTAGGAAAATAGTAGTCGTCCACGTGATTATAGGGCTCCCGCTATACCATTGGTATAGCAAACATCATACTTTTCCTTGTCCCTTTAGTTCATTGTCGCAAATGTTCTGTACATTGTTTGCAGACACTATGCAGTGCCAAATATTTATCTTGGTCTCCCAGCTTGACCCCAAAATATACCATATACGCTCTTTCAACAAAATCAGTGATGTTTTTCGATTTTCAGGTAATGTGTAACATAACAAAGCACATTTGGGGAATTAACGCAACACTTTCTTGAAGAGGACATCTTGCTCATTTTCTGTTGCTTAGTTCACCACAACATCTAAAAAGTATGGAAAAAGAAAAAAAAACTTAGAATAAGGTAATGAACACTGCGTATTGGACGTACACACATACATAGTGACTATAGGGATGTTTAATCACTTAAAAAACTAGATCTAATAGGTCAAAAAGAAGGTTATATTTGAATTCAGGAGACTGATTTTGTATAGGGATGATGTCTATTTCCTAAACACCAAAAACCTTGATCAACTGGGAAAGAGGATCCGATGTTGAAAAATCTCCAGATCCCATGAGATCTCAGAAATATCACCGATGATGGATTCCAGAGCTTCCGTGAGATGTATCTTGGAACATGAGGCTAATAGTTTTGAAAAAACTCTCTCCATATCGACAACAGTTCGTCTCAAACATTTAAGCGATATAATCAACACAACCACGTGGTTTTTTGACTGACGTTCTTCTCAACATACTATGTTTCCATACTAGGATATATTAACATCACATTACGCCTGTAAACACAATTTCTCAATACAGCCACACCTCTTACATTTGATCTGCTTCCATTTTCTATTTCAGAAAAGTTATTTATAACATCACCAATACTAGCTCAATCGTCAAGGGGACGGTATGATTTATATGTATATGTATATTTGCATCTACTAACACGCGCGCACACACACACACGCACGCACGCGCGCACACACGCGCACACGCACACACAGAAACAGTAATAAATATAAAATATGTGTATGTTTACACATGCGAATAATGCAGATGCATATATATATGTATATACATACACACTTTTTTCAGTGAGTGCTTATATATATATATATATATATATATATATATATATATATATATATATATATATTTACTAACATGTATATGTAAATGGCCATATATACATATGTATACACACATTTTTACACACATATATACATGCATATATGTACATATACATAGATACATGCACACACATGCATACACACACACACACACACACACACACACACACACACACACACACACACACACACACACATATATATATATATATATATATATATATATATATATATATATAGTTAAAAAAAACAATAACAAAAAAACAAAAAACAACAAAGTGAGGACGTGATATGGATAGTATTATTGGACGCTCAGGAAAGGAAAGAGAGAGTGTATGACGTTTCGGGCGTAGCCCTTCGTCGGAAAGATGGAAAGTTCGGAGAATGGAAGAACGGAGAAAGAGGAAAATGGTACCGATGCCCACGAGGTTACATGATGAAAAGACCGGAAGAGGAGGTGGTGGGGGAAAAGTTCTTTCTAAGATAGGAGAGTGAAAAAGGGAGATGAATCTGTGCGTTTGCGAAAGTCTGCGAGTGTGTGTGTGATAACAGAACGTGTGTGTGCGTATGTATGTGTGTGTGTGTGTGTGCATGGTTTGGTGGTTTATCTGTTAGTGTGTTTGTGTGTGTGTGTGTGTGTGTATGACGTAGTGGAAGAAATTAGTAGCAGGACTGGTTAGTGGACGCTGTAGACAGTGTAGGTAGAAGGTCAACAGGTGGTTATTTGGGTGTGGGTGTGTTCGTGTTTGTGTGGAGTTGTCGGTGTTAGGTACGTGTACGTGTGTGTGTGTATTTTGTATGTGCGCGTGTGTGTATGTGTATGTTTTCTGTGCGTGCGTGTGTGTTTGTGTGTATGTGTATGTTGTGTGTATGTGCGTTGCTGTGTACGTGTGTGTGTGCGTGCGTTTGCTATTGTATATGCGTGTGTTGTTTATGCCCATGTGTGTATGATTGTATGCGTGTCTGTGTGAGTGTGTAGTGTTGGTGAGAAGTGTGTGTGTATGTGGGTGTGTGCGTGTGTGTGTATATGTGTGGATGTGCGTGTGTGTGTGGGATGGTGAGTGTTAGGTACGGGTGTGTGTGTGTTTATGTGTGTCTGTATGTGTTTCCGTGTGCGCGTGTGTGTATGTGTATATTGTGTATGTTTTCGTGCGTGCGTATGTGTTATGTATATGAGTGAGTATTGTGTATGTGAGAGGTGTGTGTGCATGTGTGTATATGTGTATGTGTGCATGAGTGTATATGTGTATGTGTGTCGTGTATGTGTGTGCGTGTGTGTGTGTGGTTTTATGTATGTGAGGGGTGTGTATGTGTGTGTTTATGTGTGTGCGTGCGTATGTGTGCCAGGTATGTGTGTTATTTTGTGTGTGCACTCCTGTGTGTATGTGTGTGCATGTGTATGCTGCTGTGTATGTAGGCGTGCGCGTATATATGGGTGTGTGTGTGTATATATGTGCGTTGGGCTATGTGTGTGTGAGGGCGCGTATGTATGTTTGTCATGTATGTGGGCGGTATATGTATGTGGGCGGTATATATGTAAGGTGTGTGGGTATGTGTGCGTGTAGGTAGTGGTGAGATAAAAAGTGGAAAAAAGTAAGTGTAATAACAAGAGAATAATGGATATAATGTAAGGGGGACGAGGGGGGGGTTAAAAAAAAAATTATGTAAAGTGTTGCAAGGACGTAAAGGGGAGAGTCATAAGGAAGAGAAGGCTGTGTTGAGTCCGAAGGGGAAATATATATACACACTTATAAGTGTAAACTGTATATAACTGTTGCTGTTGTGGTTGTCGTAGTTGCTGTTCTCAAGGAGGAATTTGATAGAGTGTAGTGGAAAATTCTTTTACTAGGGAATCAATCAGGAAGCATCATATTAACTTCCTCCTTTACATCTGAAAATCCAGGCTATTTACCCCCAGGCCATTCCTTCACAAGACACACACACACACACACACACATGCACACACACACACACACACACACACACACACACATGCACACATACACACACAAACTCTTGCGAATTTCCGTTTGAGTAACGACGAAAATCTAAAAACTTTAAAGTATTCGTTGCATAAAGGAGTGGATATGCTCATTAAATAATAATGATGATGATGATAATAATAATAATAATAATAATAATAACAACAACAACAACAACAACAATAATAATAATAATAATAATAATAATAATAATAATAAGAGTAATAATAAAATGACCCTTGCAAGACCGTTCTGATTTCCATCTCTATAGAATTCGTCAAAGAGACTCTAACACACACACACACACTTGTATATAAGGAGGGTCCCAGTTGATCTGATCAACGGAACAGCCTGCTCGTGAAATTAACGTGCAAGTGACTGATCAATCCACAGACACGTGTACCCTTAATATAGTTCTCAGGGAGATTCAGCTTGACACAGAGTGTGACAAGGCCGGCCCTTTGAAATACAGGTACTACTCATTTTTGCCAGCTGAGTGGACTAGAGCAACGTGAAATAAAGTGTCTTGCTCAAAGACACAACGCGTCGCCGGGAATTGAACTCACGACCTTACGATCGTGAGCCGAATGCCCTAACCACTAAGCCACGCGCCTTCACCTACACTTATATAAACCGTTTAGCCAAACTGTTCTGTTCCCTTGGAAATCAAATTTTTGATAAATTACTCAGTAAAACTGCATCAAGGTTCTTGCTGAAACTTCCTTTCACATTCATCACACACACATGCAAACATACTCTCTTCCTCTCCTCCCCCCCTCTCTCTCTATTTATATATCTACACACATATCGCGCACGTTCATTTACTCATTCAGTCACGCCCTCTCTCTCTCTCTCTCTCTCTCTCTCTCTCTCTCTCTCTCTGTCTATCTATCTCTGTCTCTGTGTTTCTCGCTCTTTCTTTCTTTCCCTCTCTTTTTCTCTTCTGCTGTCTGTCTTTCCTTCACTCACTTTTTCCATTCATCCCTTTCTCTCTCTCACTCTCTCTCTCTCTCTCACTCTCTCTCTCTCTCTCACTCTCTCTCTCTCTCTCTCTCTCTCTCTCTTTGTCATCTCCATCTCTATGTGTGTGTGTATTTGTGCGTGTCTGTGGAAAGAGAGAATGAGTGAGTGAGTGAGTGAGTGAGACAGACAGACAGACAGAGAAGGAGACAGAGAGCGTGAATGAGAGAGACAGACAGAGAGGGAGAGAGAGAGCGTGAGTGAATGAGTGAGTGAGTGAGTGAATGAGTGAGTGAGGGAGTGAGAGTGAGAGAGAGAGTGAGAATAGATATGTGGATCCGAATCTTTATACAAATATCTTTTGCGTTATGAGATGGCGCTTTCCGAAAATGTTGCTGTCTTATAAAATTTCAAAATGCAAAAATTTATTTTCCCATAGATTTCTACGTTATGTGTCCCAACGAGACATTTTTCGAAAATAAATAAATAAATAAGTAAATAAATAAATAAATAAAAATGAAATAAAAAATTAGAAATAAACCCCAGTTTTATAACAATTTCTAAGCAATAAGGAGTATTGTATGTTTGCATAAATATTTCTGTGAGGAGAAATTCCTGAGGGAATATAAAAGAATGCAGTAGTAATATTGTAGCAGATTACGTATTCACAGTAAAAGATGTTGCCTGTAGTTGATGGGAAAGGGTGAAATTAGAGCACTGGGAGGAAATGGGATGCTGTCTTTTGCCCGGTAGAGACATCAGCTGCTAGTTCAGAACAACTAAATCCAAGTTGTTTATAACCTGTTTCATACTGAATTTAGCTCATTTTGAAATCTTCTTCTTGTTTAAATCACGACTTGCTGACATTTTTTTCTTCAAATAGCAATATTTTGCCCATATTGTTTACAGTCAACTGTTGACGATTGGGTGGAATATCCATAAACACAACTAGCTCGGCAGCTTGTTCTTTAAAAAAATTTAATCAATGTGTGTGCGTGTGTGCATGTGTGTGCGTGTGTGCATGTGTGTCTGTGTATGTGTGTCTGTGTATGTGTGTGTGTCTGTGTATGTGTGTGTGTGTGTATTAATATCTATACATGATGACCGCTTTCTCGTTCTTGAGAATAGCCATCTCTTGAAGCATTTCAGAATCAGCCTTTTGTATAAGTAACACAGGAGCGAAGCGCTGTAATGTTCATGTTATAAAGCTGTTGTTCCTTCGCAGCAGGTGCAGATCTTTCAGGACGTGCTGTTGATCTATTTACCTAGAAGAGTTTAGATTTGCAGTAGCCGATATTGATAGGCTTATATGTATTTTCTCATAGTCCCAGGATGACCACCGGGCCTGGACTTCGGTCCTCCACGACACCTGCCAGGCTAAACTCTTTGACAGTTCGTTTCAGAGCCTCTATTGCCACTGACTGCATCATTGTTATAAATTCTATTAGCCTTCATTGAATGTAATTTACCTTTTGATGTTATGGCCAGTCTATAAAAGAAGGAAGGAAAAGTGAATGACGAGGGTGCTGCCTGTATGCCAAGCGATACTTGTTCATGATGCTTTGTAAAATGAAAAGGGACCTTGCACAAAACCAGTGAAGAGAGACATTGCACAAAGCCAGTCTCACTCTCTGAACAACGACGACAGATACCCCCAAAAGAACAAGTCAACATCTTTGGCTGCCATCAAGTTGCAAGTTTTACATCAGTTTTCATTTTTATTGAGTGTTGTCCTAACAAGGACCAAGGGTCTCTCACTGCCATTAATGTGGTAAAAACCATGCCTACATTTTCATTTACATTTTTTTGTTTATTGCTGACTGAACCTGTTATGCCAGTACATTGCTGAAAACGTGTCCATCCACCGAGCAGCCACTGTTTTCGGTACCATAACAGGTTGCTGCAAGAACTACCATTGTCCATGAAAAATAGCAGGATTTTGCCTGTGTACACAGTATCGGATGGCCTTTGGCTTTCATGATCTCATCCATCCTTCACACACACACACACACACACACACACACACACACACACACACACACACACACACACACACACGCGCGCGCGCGCGCACACACACACGCACACACACACACACACACACACACACACACACACACACACACATACAAAAAGAGGGAAATAGGAACTGAAAAAATTCCAAGTGCCACCTACCTCAGCACATAGTCTATGTGATAAACCAGGCTAACAGAATGTCCATTGAAGTGTACAGCAATCCATATGGGTCAGATATACCATGTGACAGGTACAAACTGTAAATACGAGGTTATTCAGCAATTGATAATTTGGTACATTATTCACAGAGTATAATAGCAATCACACAAATAATGAAGACTTATAGTCGTACACATTGGCTCGGGCAAGAAATTTGCTTAGGGGGTGCAAACCCAGGCCCAAAAGTTATTACAAAGAAGGTCATGTGTTTTTATTTATTTCATGTCTCTCGACTTTGTTTTCCTCATACATTTTAATAATTTCATTACAATTATATTGAAAAAATATCTCGGAGGACTATTTCACCCTTTCCAGAAAATTCTGGGAAGGAAATCTTTGTTGAAAGTGGAATGCAATGTTGTTAAAAGAGCCTCAGAATTTTCTTTTTTCAACATAATTGTAATTAAATCATTAAAACAAGAGGAAACAAAATCAAAATGCATGAAATACCCGTCCTCTCACCATTTTTTCCACATTAAATTTTCATATAATCGTAATCTAAACCATTTGAAAGTCATTTGTAGACTATTCACTGAACAGTGAATAGTATTAAACGAATAAAGGATTCAATGGGAAATTAGACTTAACATATCAGAAAAATTAAACGAATTGGGAATTGAATGTGTAAATATAACCGAAGAAGTAGCAGAAAACAACCTGCAGGGTGGTCTTTCCGCTAGTATATATAATTTCATTCGAGTTTACCTTATTAAGTTTGCCTTCATTAGAGTTTACCTTATTAAGTTTGCCTTCATTAAAGTTTACCTTATTAAGTTTGCCTTCATTAGAGTTTACCTTATTAAGTTTGCCTTCATTAGAGTTTACCTTATTAAGTTTGCCTTCATTAGAGTTTACCTTATTAAGTTTGCCTTCATTAGAGTTTACCTTATTAAGTTTGCCTTCATTAGAGTTTACCTTATTAAGTTCATCTATGTGTACAGTTTACCAGACTGACAGTAGTCCGAAGATTTTTGTCTTATCAAAGACATGCCTGAAAATCCACAAGTACCGGCAGAGTTTTTTTTTTTTTTTTTAGAAACAGGAAGAATAGAGTAAGCAACTCCTCTTCTTACATCTATTTACAATTGTTTAATTTAAATTCGATTTCTATGCTATCCAATAATATATGCAACAATTTATTCATGAGGTCTTGAACCCAACTCATCAGAATTATGTATAAAATTCATTTGTTGTAGATACTTGAATTTATGCTCACATTGAGTTAGGCATGTTTACATGATTACATTTTGCATATGAAGAGTGAATCAAAACGAAACAAACCACTGATTTATATTATCCAGTGAAGAAGAAGGGTGAATAAAAAAAAAAAGAATAGAAAAATAACCGGGATAATGAGGACTGAAATGTTTTATTAGGGCATGTTATAAATTATAGGCCTGTTTCAATCCCCCAAAAATGCTTTATATCAATGTTCTTCAATAACGTTCACGTCGTGAGGTATGTTTTCTTCTGTCAGCCGTTTAGAAAAAGAGGTTGTAAATTATTGATAATTCAAGTATATGCAACAAATGAATTATATATATAATTTTGATGAGTTGGAGTAGAGGCCTCATGAATAAATTGCTGCGTATTTTATTGCATAATATGGCAGTATTCATGAGATCAAATTTCAATGAAACACTTGTAAACTAACGTAATAAAAGGACTTCCTTTATTATTCTATTGTCATTGTTAGTAATCATTATATGTATATATATTACACACACACACATACACACACACACACACACACACACACACACATGCACACACACACATACACACATATATTCATATATATATATATATATATATATATATATATATATATATATATATATATATATATATATATATACTAGCAGAAATACCCGGCTTTGCCCGGGTTAAAGAGAATAATGAAATCTAAAAACGCCGTCTAGACTACGCAACCATCAACTGTTAGTAGCTACGATACCATATTTCTACATTAATAACTCTCCAATCCATGCCAGCATGGAACATAGACATTAAGTGGAATGCCAGTCTCTCATCTGGAAAGGCCTTGAAATCAATGTTACCAACTGGGGACTATGTGTGTCGCAGTGATAATAAAAAGACTCGAAGGAGGACTGCAACGAAATAATTTTACTCAACACTTTGCAAGTGAATCAGTGGAGGCAAAGATGCGTCTCATTTACTTGATAATTTATGCACCACATTGCAGAAATCACAATGTAAGTATATCTGAAAGGGTAGTCTTACACTGTTGTACCGTTGAATTACAAATAATGCTCATCTGTTATGTTCGGGTTAAAATTTCATCAACATCAAAAATATATGAATTTTCATGGGAGTTATGGCCGTTATGCATAGAATGTAATTTCCAAATTTCATAAAGATCCATTCAGTACTTTTGACGTAGTTTTGGATAAGAAAACAAATAACTAATGTGTGTGTTTGAGTGCATGTGTATGTGTGTGATGGGTGTATATATGTATATATATCTGTATGCATGTATATATATGTATATATGTGTACATATTACATGTACATCTATATATATACATCTACACATATGTATACATATACATGTATGCATATAGATCTATATCTATATATATATCTTTACATATACGTGTACATATACATCTATATGTATACATATACATCTCTCTCTCTCTCTCTCTCTCTCTCTCTCTCTCTCTCTCTCTCTCTCTCTCTCTCTCTTTCTTTCTTTCTTTCTCTCTCTGAAAGTATCTCTCATTACAGTATCGAAATGTGTGGGGACTATATGTGTCGCAGTGGTAATAAAAAGACTCAAAGGAGGTCTGCAACGAAATAATTTTACTCATCACTTTGCAAGTGAATCAGTGGAGGCAAAGATGAGTCTCATTTACTTGACAATTTATGCACCACATTGCAGAAATCACAATGTAAGTATATCTGAAAGGATAGTCTTACACTGTTGTACCGTTGAATTACAAATAATGCTCATCTGTTATGTTCGGGTGACCCTATAGCTACCAATGGTACAACTGTATTCGTCTTTGCTTAGGAAAAATGACTAAATTGTGGGTGTGAAGTCCCCATGAAGGGGTCTTTGTAACTTCTAAGAAGAAAAAATTTTAGAAATATTACTTTATTTGTGTGTAATCTGTATGGCTAAAATTTCATCAACATAAAAAATATATAAATTTTCATGGGGGTTATGGCCATTATGCATAGAATATAATTTCCAAATTTCTTAAAGATCCATTCAATACTTTTGACGTAGTTTTGGATAAGAAAACAAATGACTAATGTGTGTGTTTGTGTGCATATATATGTGTGTGTGTATGGGTGTATATATGTATAGATATCTGTATGCATTTATATATGTGTACATATTAGATGTACACCTATATATATATACATCGACACATATGTATACATATACATGTATGCATATAGATCTATATCTATATATATATCTATACATATACGTGTACATATACATGTATATGTATACATATACATCTCTCTCTCTTTCTCTCTCTCTCTCTCTCTCTCTGTATATATATATATATATATATATATATATATATATATATATATATATATATATATATATATATATATATACACACACACCATTAAAGTGAAAATATCTGTCATTACAGTATCGAAATGTGATTGTTTCAGTTAGTGGAATAGTTTCATTTTTAAAGTGAAAGTATTTGACATGAGTGTTTTTGTTTCACTTTTGACACGTAATACTTAAATAGTGGAGGAGATATTATGTTGCCGTGGGCTCGAACTCTGCAAGAAGTTAAAAAATTTTTTTGACTAAAACACAGCCGGAACCCTAAGTAAGACATGTGTAAAATTTGAATGAAATTGGTTGTGTAGTTCTCGAGTTTTAGGGAAACACACAAACAGACAGACACACATTCTCATTTATATATATATATATATATATATATATATATATATATATATATATATATATATATATATATATATATATATATATATATATATATATATGTATATATATATATAGTCATATGTACATATATGTGTATATGTGTGTGTATGTGTTGCGTGAGAAATAGATAGATAGAGAGAAAGAGAATGAGAGGAGAGAGGGGGAGAGAGAAAGAGAGGGGAGAGAGAGAAAGAAAGGGAGACAGACAGACAGACAAACAGAGATAATTACAGAAATAATGTTTGACAGCTGTATGGAAAATATTTTGTTTGTGCAAAACAGCAACTCTTACTTACTACTCAATAAAAATGAAATTTGTCAAAAATGAAAACCATTAGGTTTACAGCAATGATATAGTGATATATAAATAATAAAATCAAAGCAATTAAGTAATGCTATATTAGTACAAGTAAAATGAGCCTGTATGTTGAAATAATATGCAAGCCGTGTTTTCCTGCATTCAGATCGAGTTTTTCGGATCGAAATTTACAGCCCCCCCCCCCCCCCCAAAAAAAAGTAGGTCTACTTATACACCGAAATAACTTTGGAGAACCAAAAGTTCTACTTATACACCGAAATAACTTTGGAGAACCAAAAGTTCTACTTATACACCGAAATAACTTTGGAGAACCAAAAGTTCTACTTATACACCGAAATAACTTTGGAGAACCAAAAGTTCTACTTATACACCGAAATAACTTTGGAGAACCAAAAGTTCCATGCGAAAGGATTTAGAAAGATAGGGACTAAATACTACGTGGACATGTAATGCCAGAAAATACGATAATATGTTTTGTCTTCTCTAGATGTGATTGTGTTTCTAACTATCAGATGTTTATAAAAGTCTTATAATATCATAATTTTTTGACACGTGATTTCGTCATCACCAGCATTCTGAAGAGAGTCTTATGAGAATTTCACTGTTTATATATTGTGGTGTCGAAACCAGTGATATACGGAAATAGTCGCAATAGGAAAATCAGAAAACGCTCGATATGCTTTGGCAAGAACTTTACAAAAGTACATAGTCATCGAAATAATTTATAATTGCGAAGTATTTATTTCTCTAATTACTATAACAGCTCATTTCCGTAAATTAGATTTTAGATTCCATTTTTAACGTTAAGAAAAGAGAAGGCTAAGTTACGTATGGCGTTTAGACAACGTTAACCACCACACGAAGAATACCTGCAGTCCAATAATTCACCTGCACTACGTTTTAGTATGTATATAGTATGTATGTATGTACGAGGGAGTACTGAAAAGTTCCTGGCTTTAGGTAAAAGAGAATAGAGGATGATCAGTCAATTATGATTTTACCCAACATATTCCCCTCTCAGATTCATACATTTATTGCAGCAGTCCTTCAGTTTTTCTAAGTCCTGTAAAAGAACTCGGAAGGTTGGGCCTCAGGCCTGTGGCTTTACCCTTAAAGCCAGGAACTTTACAGCACCCCACCGTATGTATGTATGTATGTATGTATGTATGTATGTATGCATATGTAAGTATATATGTGTGTGTGTGTATGTGTTTATGCATGTATTATGTATGTATGCATGTATGTATGTATGTATGTATGTATGTATGCATATGTAAGTATATATATATGTGTGTGTGTGTTTATGTATGTATGTATGTATGTATGCATGTATGTATGTATGTATGTATGTATTGTTCGTTGATCTGCTCATCCTCAACTAACAAAAGAGAGCAACAACAACAACAATAACGGGGAACATTCATTTAGTTTCTCGATCTACTAGAAATAACTCTCAAATCAACCACAAAACATCTTAGAAAAGGATATGTTGGATAATGTGGTACTGGGTTCCCAGCACATAGAAAGAAGACGAGATGGTCACAATTAGAATTCTGTCTCCTATAGTAAACGTCTGGTAAATCTAATCGGTTTGAGGACGTGAATCTTATTTTGTCACTGGGGGCTTTTGACACCCGTTTTTGTCTCAGTTTTTGACTATTTCTAGTGATTTGATGTCTAGTATTTCTCCTTAAGCATGTGAACTGGAAGTTGTCCATTATTTTCCTCCCATTTTATCGCTTTATAGTTTTTACACCCGTAGAGTAATACTGGTCGAACAACTGTCTTAAACAGCTTCAGCTTCGTTTTGCAGTCTGTATCTATATCGAGAAAGCCTTTGTATGGCTGCGCTAAAGTGGAACTCTGAGGGGAAAAGAACAGCAAGGCTTCCTAAAACTACATGGCGATGGACCATTGACAAAGAAAGGAGATGAGAAAGATAGAGAAGTTGGAATGAGACCAGAACAGTGGCAGAAAACAGAGCTGGCTGGAGAGTTGGTGTTGTGGCCTTATGTGTTTCATGGCATGGAGAAAAGTAACTAAATCTAATTGGTAGTACCAGTTCAATTCATGCGATACGAACAAAAGTATGCCAGCCGTAATCATCCCGTCCTTCACACAGGTATTGTTGTGCACCGTTGTTAAGATTGTCCGATAGAGGTGAACTCCTATTCTGGAGTCGTTTTGAAACGATTGTGAGAATGAGACAGAAAATGAAAAATCTAGTCGGAAACGAAATGTTAGTTTATGAATACACACTGCTACAAGAATCCAAATGTTGCATTTTCATACTCAGACCATAAAGAGTGATGGATGCTCGGATGAAAAAAATTCGATGACAATGCAGGTATTTTTTTCTCTTTATAATTACATAAACATGTGGAGAGCTAAATGGAAGGGGAAAAAAAAACTCCTAGCTGTTTGCAAATCTCATTTCTTGTAAAAAAAATAATTGGTCTGTATGAACCATTTCCATTAAAGTAAACAGGGTTTGTTACATGTAACGTAAATAACGTCTCGAAATATTACATAAATTTAGAAAAAATTAGGAATGTTACATATATTTAGAAATATTCATGAATATTATATAAAAAGCGTGGCATAGGTGTATGGCAAAGAAGCTCCATTTGCAACCATATGGTTTAGGGTTCAGTTCCACTACGCGAAATCTTGGGCAAGAGTCTTCTACTACTCTCTTGGAGTGACCAAAGCTTTATAAGTGAATTTGATAGATGGAAACTATGCGAAAGCCCGTCGTATGTGTGTGTGTGTGTGTATACTTCCACTTCTTGACAAACGATGTTGGTTTATTTACGCCCCCATAACCCAGCGGTTCAGCGAAAAGAAAAGCGATAAAATAAGTGCCAGATTTCAAAAAATAACATTAAGTAGGGAGGTCAAATTGTTTGACTAAACCCTCCAAAGTGGTGCCCCAGCATGGCCACAGTGCAATGACTGAAACAAGTAAAAGATGTAAGTTAGGGAATATTCGAGTAGCGTTTATAGAGACGCGTCTTTGTTTTTGGTTTGTGATTTGTCTTAAAATTTCACTTTCATTTTAATCCGACCCGAAGCTAGGACTTAACCCCAATTTATCCTGCTTTTCTAAGTTGGTTCTGAATATAATTTGAAGAAGATTGACTGCTATTTTTAGCAGGTCAGACGACCGCATAGAGTCTTCTTCGTTGGTTTACTGTGAACAGTACATATAGACATACATCGACACTCTGATGTAAAATGGAACTCGACTGAGCATAAGAAGCTCCGAATGACCCGTCCTTGTTTTTTCCTGTGCGTTTTTGTATCGTCTAACTGTCCGGATGTTTTGTTGTCGCCTGTTACGTTCTTGTTCCAGTTTTTGTTTTCTCTGATATATATATATATATATATATATATATATATATATATATATATATATATATATATATATATATATATATATATATATCATAAATATACATAAATATATATGTAAATATATAAAAACAAAAGGATAAAGAGAGCAAAGGTAAGGTTGAAGGATTTTATGGATAGAGTCTTACAGCTGTTTCTGGGAAGATCCAGTACTTCCCTTCATCGGAGACAGAAAAAATAAAGTTATCTATTATTATATCCATAGGCGGATATATTTAGTATGAAGTGGTAAAGAGTGTGATGTGCTGAAAAAAGAGAGAACAGTACTTGAAGAGTAGTTTCATTCCAGTGGTAAATATCCGTGTAGAAATTAGAAATTCGTGCAGATTAATCCTTGTGTGAATTATCTGGAAATTTATGTTGGAACGAAAGTTGATATAGCTTAGGTGGCAGAGGTATATATATTCCATCTTGCAATAGATTTTTGCTTGTTTATATATATATATATATATATATATATATATATATATATATATATATATATATATATATATATATATATATATATATATATATATATATATACATATTTATTTATTTATTTATGGGTTTCAGCCAAGTGGCTGTGGTCATGCTGGAGCACCACCGTGATTTTCCGTCTTTATGCTGTGCTCTCTTCACGTTCCTTGCATGGCTCTTCTCCTGCACCTGACATGGTCCAATCAAGAGTTTTGATGGCACATCTGGTGTATAAGAGAATTTGACATCGCTGCCCTAAACTATATCTCGTTTCGAGCCATTGGTTCGTCTGGTATTGTGGAGAGGAAAGCGTCGAGTTTTGTCTTGAAGACCTCCACATCCATGTTTTGCAGGTCTCTCAAATGTTTTGGCAGGGCATTGAATAGCTGAGGTCCTCTGAAACCGAGGCTGCTGCAGTATCTCGTTCTTATGTGAGATGCAGTGGACGGCACCTTTGGCACCATGCAGTGGTGACCCGTGTGGACATTCCTGTAGTACTTGATGCCAAAGTTTGGCACCAGTCCTTCCAGTATTTTCCATATGTATATTATTACATATCTCTCTCGCCTGCGCTCCAGGGAGTAGAGACCTAGTGCCTTCAGTCGCTCCCTGTAGTTCATCTGTTGGACGGTGGCGACCTTTTTTGTATAGTGCCGCTGAATTGCCTCGAGTTCTGCTGTCCGCTTGACACTGTGTGGTGACCACAACTGAGAGCAATAGTCTAGGCGGCTCATAACAAATGTCTTCCATAGAGTCAACATGACTTTTTGATCCCTTGTATGGAATGTCCTCAGTATCCACCCAGCCAGTTGTCTGCACTTTGCTGTCAGCTTGACAATGTGCATGTGAAATGATGCATCACTACATATGTTGATGCCCAGGTCTCTTACTGCTTGTGGCTCTGGGATTGCAGTACCTCCAGGTCCTGTGTATGCCAGTTGGGAGGCACTTGTGGCCTTGTAGCGCAGTACTTGAAATGTTTTTGCATTGAACTGCATATTATTTTGCTCTGCCCACTCGTATATTGCATTTAGGTCATTCTGCAGACTTACAGTATCATCAGGATTCTTTATTGCCTGAGATAGTTTTGTGTCATCAGCGTAGCTAGTGGCAGTGGCTCTCCGAGTGACCGTGGGCATGTCCAGAAGGGCCACTATGAACAGTAGTGGCCCCAGGACAGTTCTTTGCGGAACACCGCTCAATATTTGTGTTTCCCTAGATAGTTCTCCATTGGCTGCAACTGTCTGACTTCTACCATTCAGGAAGTCATGCAGCCATTCTCCTAATTTACCAGCTATGCCAAGGTTTCGCAGCTTGTGACATATCAAGCCATGATCAACTTTGTCAAAGGCTTTTGCAAAGTCGAGATATATCACATCAACATTTGAATGGTCAAGTAGCTGCTTCAGGACCCAGTCATAATGCTGCAAGAGCTGCGTGAGGCAGCTTCTACCTGGACGGAAACCATGCTGGGTCTCATTCAGCAAGTCATTTTCTTCTAGGAACGCAATCAATCTCCTTCTGACAATTCGTTCCGTGACTTTGCTAATATGTGAAGTCAGAGAGATGGGCCTGTAGTTCCCAGTCTCTACTCTGCTTCCACCTTTATGGATAGGACATATGGTGCCTTCCTTCAGCTTTTTGGGAAGTTTACCATTTGCAAGGAAACTCTGGAAGAGTATCCGGAGTGGTCCTGCTAATTCTTGTTTACACGACTTTAAGAGGACAGCTGGGAAACCATCGGGGCCAGTTGCCGAATTTGAGCTCATTTCCTTTATGGCAGCTATTAAATCTTCCTCTTCAATGTCAATGTAGGTAATGGATGCAGTCTTTTTCTGCTGAGTGCTATTGTCAAAGAAATCAGCTGGGTTCTTTATCTGCATATGACTCAGAGGAGAAGTGAAGACACTCTTGAATCGTGCACTGAGCACTTCACTTATATATATATATATATATATATATATATATATATATATATATATATATATGTGTGTGTGTGTGTGTGTGTGTGTGTGTGTGTGTGTGTGTGTATACATAATATACATATGTATATATGCATATATGCATATATATATATATATATATATATATATATATATATGTATGTATACATATCTATCTATGTATGTATGTATGTATCTATCTATCTATCTATCTATCTATCTATTTATCTATCTATCTATCTATCTATCTATCTATCTATCTATCTATCTCTCTCTCTCTCTCTCTCTCTCTCTCTATATATATATATATATATATATATATATATATATATATATATATATATATATATATATATATATATATATATATAGTAAATGTTAGAGGTAATACTTGACATTTGTAAGTACCTGTGTATGCCAGCTCGTGGTCGGGGTGAATGAATAAATTGTAAATGCAAAAATAAAAACAAAACACAAAGGATTCTGCGGTACACGTGTTTCAAGCTTTATAGTTGTTACATCAGTGTATAATTGACAGTATAAAGCTATCTTCAGCCGCAAATGTATTCTCTCCCAAGAATTATATCACATAGACGTTAAAGGAGGAAGAAAGATGATATATAAGAGGTGAGGTTCCGTTTGGTATTTTGCATTGTAATATACCTCGTAGAATTCTTAATTTGATATATTTATACATAATTTTCTCGGTACTCCGGAATCCGTCCATACCTAACCACAATTCAGACTACACACTGAATTGTGGCTATATATCGAGGCACTCCGTCTGTTACGACGACGAGGATTCCAGTTGATCCGATCAACTGAAATTAACGTGCAAGTAACTGAGCACTCCACAGACACGCGTACCCTTAACGTAGTTCTCGGGGAGATTCAGCGTGACACAGTGTGTGATAAGGCTGGCCCTTTGAAATATAGGTACAATAGAAACAGTAAGCGTGAGAGAAAGTTGTGGTGAAAGAGTACAGCAGGGTTCGCTACCACCGCCCTGCCGGAGCCTCGTGGAGCTTAAAGTGTTTTCGCTCAATAAACACTCACAACGCACGGTCTGGGAATCGAAACCGCGATCCTATGACCGCAAGACCACTGCCTTGGGCCGTTGCGCCTGAACACACACACACACACACACACACACACACACACACACACACACACACACACACACACACATGCGTGTGTATGTATATAAACATATATATGTATATATATATGTGTGTGTGTGTGTGTGTGTGTAAATATATATATATATTATGGTAGTGGGGAGCGATTTTCTTCACTACTTCAGGGAGTGTCGACCCTGCCTGAAACGAGTCCCGGGCTCAGCTGGCTTCGGCTGACAGTATCCAGTATGGGCCCCTCCCCAGGGTTACGGAAAGGAGGAAACCTTCAAAGAAATCCGGAGTGGAGCCCCGTAGGCAGTTTAGTGTTCGACTCGACCCTCTTCCGGCAGCCCCTGCAACCAAGCTCGTGGCAAACATCATCAGCAAGGTCGAGAGAGGAATCCTGACGATTGGGCTACCCAGGATTTTCTTACATCTAACCCAGGCCTGCGCAAAACTGAATAGGAAACTGGACAGGACACTTCGTGCTGCAGTAAAAAGATGTAGATGAAATTACAACCAGCCAAGCAAAGTCTTCCTTACATCTGCGTCACCTGCCAGAGGACTACACAGCCACAGCAGGACATGTAAAAGACATGAAATATAAAAACTAGACAGGATTATTTTATGCGCAACTCCATTGTCTCCCAAGACAAAAGGATGCCAACAACATATATATATATATATATATATATATATATATATATATATATATATATATATATATATATATATATATATATATATATATATATATATATATATATTATACACACACACACACACACACACATATATATATATATATATATATATATATATATATATACAAAAACATATATATATATATATATATATATATATATATATACATATATATGTATATATATATACATAATTGTATATACACGCATATATATATACATGTATATACACACACACACATATATATATACATATATATACATATAACTCGATATATATGCATCTATAAATATACATCTATACATATGCATCTATCTATATACATATATATGTTCAGATTAGTTTTACTATGAAAGTATTAACAGTGAAAGTATTGTCTCCCGTTACAATAGAGATGTTATTGTTTCACTTTTGATACGTAATACTGAAATAGTGCAAGAGATAAGAGATTGCTCCGGGCTCGCATTAGGCAAGAACTTGAAATTTCTTTTGGCCCATGACACTGTATGGACCCCAAGTAAGGCATGTGTAAAATTTGAAGGAAATCGGTTGGTTAGTTCTCGAGTTTTAGTGATGCACACATATATACATACAGACAGACACACACGCTCACACACGTTCTCAGTTATATATATATATATATATATATATATATATATATATATATATATATATATATATATATATATATATATATATATATATATATAGGAAAATGTGTTGTTGAAAATGCACTTACATTTCAAAAGCTCGTAAATGTTTAAAATACATTTATTTACATATATACCAAACTAGTGTCAACAATATTTTTTTGTTTATCAATGGTAAAAGTTTAAATTAGAAAAACATCGTTAAAAGTTTCAATGTTGACAAAATGATTCATTGTTGACAAACTAAAATGTTCCAATGTTGACAAATTAAAATGTTTCAATGTTGATAAATTATCATGGTCAAAACAGGTGTAAGTTTGAAATTAAAACTGTATTTTAATTTGTTGGCATGTACAAACTTCATTAACTTCAGTGGTGGTCGACAAGTCATACTGAAAGAAACAAGTGTGCAATTGAAATATTAAAAAAAGGGAATTTAGTTTAAGGTTTCTCAGCTCTTTAGATAGTCGCTTTCGCTTGTAATGGTATGTTTAGGGATCAGATGTATTTATAATTTTTTTTCTGCGAACGGATCTGATTTTTGATTCATTGAAAAATTGATGACGTTTTTCTTCCGTGGTCAAGCTTGTCGTTCTGCTTGGTTGGTTTCCTTGTGGATACGGTTATAGGTCGTTCCAGTTGGTTGGTTCTCTTAAAGGGTCATTTCGTTGTATTCGCTGAAGGTCGGTTTTGATTGGTCTGGAATTATGTGACATCAGCAACTGGTGCTTGTGGAATTTCATTGGATTGGAGGTGGGTGACGTCGGCATCTTGTGTTTGTGTGGTGGTTTGGAGTTGCGGTTTCGAAACCCGGATGGAAGATTGTTACTAAAATTTTGTTGTTTTTTTGTGTGTTAAAATTGAGTCTTTTTTCTCTTCTTTATACTGCTTTTTCTTCTTTCTAAGTTGTGGTTTATATTTTTTAATCAGTATGTTTTCCTTATTTAAATGGAATTGGGTTGAAGTGTTTCCAGTGCATTGAAAGAGAGGGAAGATTTGGTATTTAGGGTTTTTGTCTACGGGGCATTGGTCTAGGGGCTGGCTAACGGGAATTTTCCTAGTGGTGGGGTCCCGGATTTGTTGTCTGTACACCGTAAGTCTATCCCTCAAAGCTAAACTTTTTTGACCAATGTAGTCTCCACCACAACCTCCACATTTAAGAACATCGATTAAGTTCTTCGAAGCACAGGTGAAGTCATATTTTATGGTAAACTTTTGGCCTGACTTAAATTTGTATGTTGAACCCTCTAAGAGAAAGGTGCAAGTTCCGCAGTTAGGGCGGTTGCACTTTTTGACTTGTGGGGTTGTATTTTTGGTGGGTAATTTGGCGCTGGTGAGTAATTTTTTTTTATAGATTGTGGTTGTCTCTTACTTTTAATAATCCTATGTGTTTCTAGTGAGTTTTTCATTCGTGGGTCCTCCATAAGGAGGGGTATGTTTGGTGGATGATGTTGTATGCTTCGTTGTTTCTTGAATTGTGTGTTGATACGTAAGATAGAGTTTTAAGTGTGTTATGGTGTTTTCTTGTTTTCCGTAACTCTTGGATGTCTATCATTTTTACACGTTCTATTCCATTTTCGATTAGACTTACCGGGTATTTCTATCTAGTAATGAAGTTTTAAGTTCTTGGAGTCGCTTTTCTCGGGTTTTGGGATTTGATGCAATCGTGCAAATTCTTCTCGCTAAGTTGAACGGTATATTTATTTTAGTATGTTTTGGGTGGCAAGAGGAGAATAGAAGATATTGTTTTGAGTATTTGGTTTGAAGAAGACGACGGTTTCACTCTCAATATCTCTCTTTATTATTAAGATGTCCAGGAAGGGTAATTGTTGGTGGTTGTATTCCATAGTGAATTGGATACTGTGGTTAATGCCGTTGATTAAGTTTTTAAATTTTGCGAGTTTTTCAATGTTATGTGGCCAAAGGATGAAACAGTCATCCAGATAGCATTTCCATCAAACAATCATCCAGGTAGCGTTTCCATCAATTTTTCAACGAATCAAAAATCAGATCCACTCGCAGAAAAAAATTTATAAATACATCTGATCCCTAAACATACCATTACAAGCGAAAGCGACTATCTAAAGATCTGAGAAACCTTAAACGAAATTCCCTTTTTTTACTATTTCAATTCTCACACTTGTTTTTTTCAGTATGACTTGTCGACCACCACTGAAGTTAATGAATCTTGTGCATTCTAACAAATTAATATACAGTTTTAATTTCAAACTTACACCTGTTTTGACCATGATAACTTATCAACATTGAAACATTTTAGTTTGTCAACATTGAATCATTTTGATTTGTCAACATTGAAACTTTTAGTGATGTTTTTCTAATTTTAAACTTTTACCATTGATAAACAAAAACATATTGTTGAAACTAGTTTGGTATATATGTAAATAAATGTATTTTAAACATTTACGAGCTTTTGAAATTTAAGTGCATTTTCAACAACACATTTTCCTATATTGTTTTTCCTGCATGGAAACAGCACTCCCTCTTTGCTATACATATATATATATATATATATATATATATATATATATACCTACATATATGTGAGTGAGCGTGTGTCTGTGTGTGTCTGTGTGTGTCTGTGTGTGTCTGTGTTTAGTAGTGGTAGTAGTAGTAGTAGTAGTAGTAGTAGAGATAAAATTGCATCTGGTCAGACAATGTAATTGGTATATTGAATAAGTGCTCGGGTTGGTTTACCGACAAAACTTGAACTGCGACTAAATCAAAAGTGGTGTTGTAGCCGTCTAACAATGAATAGTTGTAAGTGGTTTATCACTGAGTGGGTAGATATATATTAGAAAGAAAGCATGGACAAGCAAAACATGTGGTATCACTTTAGAGCGTGTAATCATAACTCAAACATAATTGCAAAGTTGGTAGAGTAAATAACGGATAAAGAAGTCATGCATAAAGTCTCTTACAATGGTTTCTGGATTAGCAGTGCATGTAGTGCATGTTTCTTTGAGCAAAGAATTTCATATAAAATCCGTCTTGAGAGCCGAAGAATTAAGGAATATCCTTCTTCAACGACGAAACTAGTAACTACTACTATTCTTTGTTAAGGATATTCCTTAATTCTTCCACTCTGGAGGTAGTATAGTTGGATTTTATATGGAAATCCTTGCTGGACGGAATTGGCACCATATGCACAGCCATTTCAGAAACAGCTGTAAGAGACATTATGCACAACTTCTTAATCCCTTATTCAATTTAACAACTCTACAATTATGTTTGAATTATGAACTACATGCTATACCTATCACATGTTTTACTTCTTCATTCTTTCATATTAATGTGTGTGTGTGTATCTCGATGATGGCCAAGCAGGCCGAAACTTCGAAGTCACTGTCAATGATATTCTTGTTTAGAAATGATAAATTTATACCCCATCAAATGTATTGAATAATTCTTTAATATAAATATACACATATATACATACACACACACACACATACATACATACATACATACATACATACATACATACATACATGACGACCGCTCCATCTTGACAGACGATAGCCATCCCATCAACAATCCACACATATCATCACGCAGTACAATCCCTCCGTTGGTGAGCCCTCAAGTGACTTTGAAGTCCGGCTGCTGAGCGACAAGGTCTACAGCACAGATGACAAATGTTCAGGCCTCTCGATCCTTGCTCGCTGGTATCTGATTCTAAGGAAACGTTTCTGTGAACCAGCATATGTCTCTTAAGTCCGGGTATTGTTTTACAAACCTTGTGACATATGCCACAGGTCGCAGAAGGTGGTTGGTATTTAGGGTGTCTGGAATTTCTACCCTCATGTGTTTTCATGTGATTCACATATCCTGCCTTTGACAGAAGAATGCGATCACACATAATACACATCCTATACTCTCCACTGATTACAATTTTTCCCTTTCGACAGGCCCGCTTAAGCTCAAGTTGCTGAAGCATCTTTTCCTCCCAGACATCACAGCTCGTCCTGACAACAGCTCTCCACTTGCTTCGATCCAGAACATCTCCTTCCCAATCACTTTCATACATATCTAGTTTTTTTAGGTTTTGTTTAATGCAATCTTTATACCTCTTTCTCGGTTTCTGCCGTGGTCGCTCACCAGAGCTGAGCTCACCATAAAATAAGCGCTTCGGCAAACGGTCATCCTTTATTCTAATTACATGCCCAGTCCATCTCATTTGGGCCAGGATAATATGTTTTTCAATTGAGTTACAGTGCGCCCTGCGCAAAACCTCTGTATCTGCTACGAAACTCTTCCATTTTACTCCTAGGATGCGTCTTAGGCACTTTTGATGAAACCTTTCTAGCATCTTTACATGACTCTTGTAGGTGGTCCATGTTTCGCCCGAATAAAGAAGTGCAGTCAGTACACACGCTTTGTAGATGCTGATTTTTGTCTGCAGGGAGATATCTCTATCAGCCCATACTCGCTTTTCAAGCTTTCCAAATGCAGCACTTCCCTTCACTATTCGATGGTATATTTCTGCATCAAGACCACCATCCCTTGACAGTGAGGTTCCAAGGTAAACGAAGGTGTCAATGACTTCTAGTCTTGTTCCATTCACGAAGATATTTGGTTCAGTGTATATTTGTCCAGGTGTGGGGGTAAACATTACCTTGGTTTTTCTCAGACTTACTGTGAGTCCAAAATATGTACATGCAGTGGAAAATCTATCCATTAAATGTTGCATATCTTCCTCTGTATGTGCCAGAAAGTCAGCATCATCAGCATAGAGCAATTCTCTGACAAGTACTCTGAAAACCTTTGCCTTACATTTAAACCTGGTCAGATTAAATATGCTACCAGATGTCCGGAATCTGATTCCAATTCCCCTGTTACAATCCTCAAATGCATACCAAAGCAATGTGGCAAAATATATAGAGAAAAGTGTAGGGGCAGGAATATCTCCCTGTTTTACACCGTTGTCCACTGAAAATTCATCAGATAGATTACCATTAAAAACTACCTGAGCTTTCATGTTGCTGTACAATTTCTCGAAGAGGCTCACAAAATGTGTCGGGCAACCAAGTTTGCACAAAACAATCAACAGTGCGTCCCTGTTTACCGTGTCAAATGCCTTAGTTAGATCTATAAAAACCTGGTATAGTGGCATTTGTTCCTCTAAACATTTCTCCTGAACCTGCCTTGCAGAAAATATCATATCCATCGTTCCCTGCTCAGGTCTGAAACCACACTGTTCCTCAGGAATCACATGTGGACACACATTCTCCACGAGACGTTCTAACATGATCCTCGAAAGTATCTTCCCAGTATGTGCCAGGAGAGTTATTCCTCTGGAATTACCACGCACTGATTTGGGTCCCTTACCTTTGTATATAGGGATTAGAATGCCGTTTATCCATTCCTGTGGCACAGAGGACTCAGTCCAAACTTGACACAACAGGCTATGAATTTCGGAGGAGATGTGATCCCCACCTGCTTTCAGAATTTCAGCTGGAATACCATCCAGACCAGGAGCTTTGTTGGATCTCAGTTTCCGTATTGCCAGTTTTACTTCTTCAATGGAAGGCGCATCGTCCATGTGTTGCATTATTACTCTTTGGGGGATATTATTTATGACATCCATGTTCACTACAGATGGATTATGGAAAAGTTCCGCAAAATGCTCCCTCCATCTGCTCATTATTCCAGGAGGATCCTTAATAACCTCATTTCCGTCTTTTGATTTCAAGGGAACATACGTTGAGGACTGCGGTCCAAAAGCTTGTCGCAATAAGCCGTACAAGTTTTTAATGTCTTTCCTTTCATAAGATGCCTGTATTTCCTCAGACAAATTACTCCACCAGGTATCTTTGAGCCTCCTTAATTCCTTTTGCAGTTCTGCTTTCTGCGCTCTGTATACCTTTTCTAGTTTTTCTTTGCCCTTAATGTTTGGGTTAAGAAGTTTTTCATAAGTAGACCTCTTTGTTGCCAGTAGCTCATTTACCATTGCACCATTGGAGTCAAACCAATCTCTATGTTGTCTCCTCTTAAAACCCAGCACATCCACTCCAGCCTTATATAATCCTTCTCGAAAAGATTGCCATGAACCTTCAAAATAAATATTACTGCATCTATCCCGAAATAGCTGTGAGACCTGTGGCTGTTTAAGTTGTCCTACATCAATTTTTAGGGGGACTCGCACACCTGCACTGCGCTTTCTTGTACGAACCCTGAATTTGAACTTAGTCCTAACCATTTTGTGATCAGTATCACAATCAGCTCCTCGCAATACTCTGAGACTACACAAATCCTGTAGGTCAGATTTCCGAGTTAATACAAGGTCAATCATGTGACCTTGCTTTGATCTTGGATGAATCCAGGTGACTTTATGTTTCAGCTTATGGTGAAAAAATGTGTTCCCAACAGCCAACCCTAGTTCAGAGCACATTTGTAGCAGGTGTAAACCATTTTTGTTCACCTTACCTATTCCATACCGCCCAAGTACATTCCAAGCACTATTGTCCCTGCCAACACGTGCATTGAAGTCGCCGAGCACAACCAACTTCTCATTCAGAGGGACTGAGAGGATACTACTTCTAAGTTCCTCATAGAATGCATGGATATTTTCTTCATTTGCTGAGAGTGTGGGAGCATAGATGGAGAAAACAGTCACAAAGCGTCCACAAGAGAGAGGGATCCGGAGTTTCATCATACGGTCATTTATACTTTGTGGTTGTTCTAGGTCTTTCAGTAAATTACTTCTAATTGCAAACCCAACACCACCCTCCCTTTTCTCTCCCTTTGGCCTCCCAACCCAGAACACTGTGAAGCCGGTTGCTCTTTCAACAAGATGATCTTCACCTGAACATCTTGTTTCAGATAGAGCTGCAATATCAACATTAAGACGTCTCAGCTCCTTAGTTACTAGAGCTGTTCTTCTTTCAGGCCTATCCGCTCGATCCAAGAGAGTTCTCACATTCCAGCATGCCAAGTTAAGTAAAACCTTTTTCCTCGCATACTTTTTATTATTGCTTATATTTCTTCGTTCGTTCCTGCTATATTGAACCACCGTTAGCCGCAGTAAACTAACCAGCAGAGTGCGGACAGACAATTTTTAATGCACCTTTTCTAGCACCTTCCCAGTATATCCAGGTGAGCAGTGTTCTCCTTAAAAGGGCTGCTCAGACACAGGATTCTCCACCGAAAACAGCCCCTGTCCATGAAGACATGTTAGCGATGTTAAGATAAGAACCCTGCCGCCTTATGTGCAGATTTGTAACTGTATGCTTCCAACCGGTCAAGTCTGCATACGTCGCCACTCCTCCATCGCCACAGGACTTTTCTCTCCTCCTTTCTTCTTTCTTCCTCTCCTCTCTTGCCCTTCTCACTCCTTTTTCCTTCCTCCCCCCCCATCCATCCTTCTTCCTCCTCTCTCTCTCTTTCTTTTCCCTAATTTTTTTTCGGGTCATACTAAGATGACTGTGATTTGACAGTGTTTTGTCTTGTTGGGGACATCTGTACTTCATTGGATTTTAGTAACAAACGCTTGTACAACACCTTTGCCACTCTCTAGGTCAAAATAGTATAATCCAGTGACAAGCGAGAGCAAGATGACTAGTACTAAGTTGACTGCAGGTTTTATATCAGAGTATCCTCTCCTAGGCTTTTCCTCAAAAGGAGACTGCAAGCCAGCAGTGGTAGATCAATTTGAATTCGGAGTTTTATTCTCCTATACTGGTTGTCCCAACCACGACCTCATAAAAAAAAAAAGAGCCCAGTCTGCTCCCACAGAAGTCATGGACCTGGTTTTATGTCGGAGTGTCCTTCTCCTAGAAGAGTTGCCTTCACTTAGCTAATGAGCCTCGTCTACCCCACATATAAAAAAAAATTTTTTTAAAACATAGAAAATACATAGAAAAGTCAATATAAAAGATGTAGATATGAAAGGAGAAAAGTAAATGCAATGGAGATACATATAAAATATAAAATATATATATATAAAAAACGATGTGTAAAAAACACATAAATACGATGTGTAAAAACACATAAAGATACATAAAAAGTAAATATAAAAATATATAAAAAGTAAATATATAAAAAAAAAAATTTTTAAAGTAGTAAATAAAATTTTTTTTTTTTAAATACATATATATATATATAAAGAAATGCATATAAAAATACACACACACACACACAGCACAGCACAACAAGACGCGCACACAGAATTTAAACACACACACAGAAACAAACATTGTTGGGTGGACGTTACTACACAGTAGTTCTTACGTCCTTTTCGACGAGTCTTATTTATGTCAGGTCGCTCTTATAAGTATTCCTGAGCGCTACTGGTAACATGTAATCCAGTACAACCTGTCTCATGGTCGGGTCGTCGGCGACTAAACTGGCAACCCCACCAAGCTCGCTTGGTGAGGAGGGTGATTGTTGGCATCCTGCGGGATGAAAAATAAGACATACATACATACATACATACATACATACATACATACATACATACATACATATATGCATACATACATACATAGTATGAAAGCTGAAATTTCAATTTGGGTTCTGGACTCTGAAGACCATCAGTGGTCCATATGTATCTTCATTTCTACATTAATAACTTCAAGTGGACAGTTACAATGGCATAGTTAGAGTGTGTGCCGCCTAGGGCTGTCCTTAAGATTGTACACTACTCCACACGAAACCACAGTAATAATACATCTGCATAGAAAAGCATATTTTACTTAAAATAGTTTACATACTTTCCAACACTATTGACAATTTAGGTATCAAATGAACGAATAAGTTTGATATTACATCCTCTATATAGAACTCAAACTTTTCGAGAACACTTTCAGATATACTTTTTATAACCTAACCCTACCTATTTGCCCATATGTAAAGTAATTGTATGGAATTATCGAGTTTCCCATCAGTTGATCATAGAGATCTCAGCCAGACTATCCTATCATCCGCAAGGATTCTTTTTCTTTCTTTCAAAATGCATTTTCTGCGTTCGGAGAGACTATCCTTGAAATTGATGAAAGCCTGAAAGACCACGATAGCAAATGTTTATAAGTGTTTTGCCTCTGGAAACAATGCTTTTCATCTGGTTTGGTTCTTTGCTACTTAGGGATCTAAAATGTTTAAATTGTTTTGCTCGCAAAGCTGTATGTGTTCGTGTGAGTGAGTGTGTGTATTCGTATGTGTGTGTACGTGCGTGTATGTGTATTTATATAATTATATATTAGAACACATATATGCATATATATGTATGTGTGTGTGTGTGTGTGTGTGTGCGTGTAGAGAGAGAGAGAGAGAGAGAGAGAGAGAGAGTCATACATACAAATATATATATATATATATACACACACACACACATATATATATATACATACCTACATACATACATATATATATATTCATACATACACATATACATACATATATATATATATATATATATATATATATATATATATATATATTCATACATACATACATACATACATACATACATACATACATACATATGTGCATGCACAAAAATATATTGATATTTATGTGTGTATGTGTATGTGTAACAGAGAGAAAAGATGGAATAAAATAGTGTTTACATAGAGAAAGAAAGAGGGGGAGGAAGGGAGAGAGAGAAAGGAAGAGAGAGAGAAAGGAAGAGAGAGAGAAAGGAAGAGAGAGAGAGAAAGGAAGAGAGAGAGAAAGGAAGAGAGAGAGAAAGGAAAAGAGAGAGAGATGAAGAAATTGATATGTGATGCGATAGCAGTAATGCTAGTGACAAAACAACGCATTATGGATAAAATGAACTACATCAACAATAGCATCTTCACTGCCATTGCCTTTGCCATCATCATCATCATCATCCTCATCATCACCACCTCCACCATCCCAGCCTCAACATCCTCCTCCTTCTCCTCCTCCTCCCCCTCATCATCATCAGCAGCAGCAGCAGCGGCAGCAGCGGCAGCAGCGGCAGCAGCGGCAACAGCGGCACCAACACCAGCACCAGCAAAGTGGCCCAGTGATCAGGGCAGCGGATTCGCGGTCCTAGGATCGCGGTTTCGATTCCCAAACCGGGCGTTGTGAGTGTTTATTGAGCAAAAACACCTTAAGCTCCACGAGGCTCCGGCAGGGGATGGTGACAAACCCTGCTGTACTCTTTCACCACAACTTTCTCTCACTCTTATTGTTTCTATTGTACCTATATTTCAAAGGCCCAGCCTTGTCACACTCTGTGTCACGCTGAATATCCCTGAGAACTACGTTAAGGGTACACATGTCTGTGGAGTGCTCAGTCACTTGCACGTTGATTTCACGAACAGGCTGTTCCGTTGATTGGATCAACTGGAATCCTCGTCGTCGCAATCGACGGAGTGCCACGATACACACACACACACACACACACACACACACACACACACACACACACACACACACACATACACACACACATATTACTAATATTTTATTTAAACAACCCAAAGGAAATAACTCATACCACCTGCAGATTTTAGCGAAGCGATCAATATTTGATTCTCACGATCAGCCAACATAATTCTGCATTTCACTGCTCACAACTTTGAACTGCTAAACATTATTATTGCACTTCCATAATTTGAATCTTAAACATTAATAACTTCATTCATACATTTCTATACATATAGAATGCCCATTACTCCAATAGTTCTGCATTTTTACAGTTACACTTTTTCCATGACAGTAGATAAATTTTTTATTCCACAACGTATTTGTTGTGGCTTCATGCAGGCATAGCGTGGATTCGATCCTCGATTGCCAAATTTCACTTAACACTTCAACAGCGCTTTTCTCACTGTAAAACAATAGTTTTTTTGTGAATAACAGCTGCCTCTCGTCAACATCCGACAACCTCTCTCACCAACCACCGACAGTCTTTCCTGCCAACCTCCGAAAACCTCTCTCGCCAACCTGCCACTATCTCTTCTTCCTCCTCCAGCTGACAGTTTTTTTGTACTTTTTCGTGACGGAAAATACACCTTTTGTGGCAGTTATAACGAAATTGCTTTCTTATATCAGAGTGTTAAGCCGTTTCAATAGAATATCTTTACCCCTGGGAGCTAGTGTATATATATATATATACATATATATATATATATATATATATATATATATATATATATATATATATATATATATATATATATATATATATATATATATATATATATGTATGTATGTATATATATATATATATATATATATATATATATATATATATATATATATATATATCTGTAGTTAAGCACATAAATGTGAAAAAGGTGAAAAAACTAGTACTCGAATACCGGAGGTAGAGTAATATACTTTAGTACTAAACTACAAAGACATCACAAAAACTGTTATTCAGAGTTTTACGTTCTCAAATCGTAATTTTAATTTTAATTTCATATAACCGGTTATTGAAAAGACCGTTAGTTGAAGGGACCAATGAAACATAACCAATTTCAAATGTGTATCTATCAATGTAATTGTACATTTATAGATATAACTTTATTTTTTGTTCCATTCTCAACCAAAACTGTCCGACGAACGGGAACGTGAAACTCTGAGTAACAGTTTTTGCCGTGTCTTTGCAGCTTTATTAATAAAGTATATATATATATATATATATATATATATATATATATATATATATATCTTATGTAGATTTAAATATTAATATAGCTGAGTAGTGAGTTAGCAACTTCTTACCAGTCTCAACGAGCTTTAATCAACGAAAGTGAAATAATTTCAACACGAATTGGAAATCAGGTTACTATTGTATTATTTAGTTTCTGTCTATGCAAGAATTACTCATATCTTAACCATTTCTTGGACGTAGATTTACAAGTATCATTTCCCTTTTATTACAACTAATTCTCATCAACATCATCATCATTGTCGTCGTCATCGTCATCATGATCATGAACCTGATCGTCGTCGTCGTTGCCGTCAATAAACACAATTCGTCATTTACATTCGTCACTCGCAGTGCCAAACCTTTTCCTAACACTTTCGAACATTAAGCCTCCTTAGTTACTGTTGCTAGTACCGGATTTTGTTTAGCATTTCAAAATACTAAACAGAAATTCATGTTTTCGACTTTGTGAGAACTTCTGGTGTGATTTTGAATAAAGAACCTCCAAAACTTATGCTGCTTAAAGCCTTAGCAAGTTTAAATCCAGTATTATTTGTTACAATCATTCAGGCTGGACCCCGTCACCACCACCGCCGTGCTTACATTTTCCCAGCAAATATTAACGTGCAGAAGTCTATAGTAATGACCGGCTGCATCACTCTCACTACTCCAGAAGAGCCTGCAAAAAGATATCAGCACTACCTTTCCCCTCCTATCCTGAATTATCAACAAAACAACGATATAGAAGGATTAGACGTTTGAATAGCAGGTTTTTTTTTTTAATTAATAACAAATGGAAGCATCTAAAAACTTTGTAGATTTTCCCAATTGCTGATATTCACTTTACATTTCTGTAGACATCTGTCAGCAAGAAAAAAAAAACGTGGGCTTGAAGGAAATTCCAGAGAAGAGTGGCGCTAGGAAGGAAGGGAGGATTGAGGAAAGTGTTTAGTAAACAATATGTGAAGTGTGAGCCAGATATCGAGATGACGAAAAACATGTGTGTCGAGTAGAGCGAAGAGGTCTTTGTATGCATCTTGCAAGTCCAGATGAGGTAGAGAGTTGACGTGGCAAGAATATAAGTCAGACATCGTAAAGTTGCTGGTATGTAAATTTTTACCTATCACCTGAATAGTTTTTTTTTTCTTTTAATTGCATTCTTGGATTTTGATGTTATTCGAACAGAAGCTAATTTTGTATGGTGGGTTATCTTTTACTTTTTATCTCTTATCTTTTACTTGTTTCAGTCATGAGACTGCAGCCATGCTGGGGCACTGCCTTGAAGAATTGTAGTCGAATGAATCGCTCTCAGTACTTATTATATTTTTAAAGCCTAATACTTTTGTGTGTGTATTTTTATATGTTGTGTATGTGTGTGTGTGTGTATTTGTCCCTATGTCTGTTTTAATGTTGAACGCAATGTTCTTTCTGTATCGTCAGTTACTGATTCAAAAAAGAAGAATCAATAAGATGTCTACCAAAATTTGTTTTAAATACTACTGGATTCGATATGCTCGACCAAAACCGTCAAGGTGGTGCTCTAGAATGATCTTTGTCCAATGAATGAAACAAATAAAAAAAATTAAAAGAATAACGCAAGATTTTGTACATACTGACTAAGACAAATGAAAGGACCCAGCCCTGGAATTTGTAGCGACTTCGAAGGTTTTTGTTATATGGACTGTTAGATATGTAATTCGTCTGACGTTCCGTGTGTCATGTGGTTCGTCTGAGTTCATTGTTTCATTGTTGTTGTCTTGTGGGACTGTCGTAGTAAAATGTCATTGATATATATATGGCGGACATGACTTTTGTTTATTCATAACTAACATTGGGTGAGTGCGTTCTTTGTATGTAATTGAACAATAAATGTAATAATTAAATTGTATAACTCGTTTTGTTATCTCTGCGAGTCAGTCCGAGGGAAACATAACAGAGTCTATTGGCGTCGCCGGTAGGATACATGCTTACTTTACCGTAAAATTATTCATCGTAATAACAATGGCTGAAAAACAGACAGTAGAACTTATTAAATTGTTTAGGGAACAAATGGACAAGCAAATGCAACAACATCAGAGAGATATGGACGCTCTGTTAAAACTGTTTGGTGCTCGACAAGTTGAAGGCGATTCTAGTGGCTATTTTTCAGCTGCTTCAACAACAGTGTCGATTCCACCATTTACTGCATTTGATTCAGCGACAGAACTATGGCCTGATTACTGGTCAAGATTCCGTACGTTTGTGGCTGCTAATGCTGTACCTGAAAAACGCATGGCACAAGTGTTCCTGACCAATCAGACTGCTACTGTTTACAAACAACTTGCTAATCTGGCTACCCAACAAAATCCGCCTGAAGATATCAACAACTTGATAATGGACGAAATCGTTGACTTCATGAAGGAACAGTTCGACCCTAAACTTTTCATTGTGAGAGAGCGTTTCAAGTTTTGGAGTGATATGCAGCGGAAGCCAGGCGAAACTCTCCAGGAGCTGGCAGCACGTATACGCCAGGATGCAGCTACCTGTGATTTACCAGCAATCATTAAGAAGTCATTGGGTACTCGCTGCTTTAACGTGAAGGTCATACCTCATGGCTCGATGTGGAGACGACACTGGGAACAGCTGCGACCGCGGTACACAACTGAGGAAGACAATGAACTTGGTGATGCAGAAAACACTGTATTTGAATTTGCAACAGATCACCCGATGGAGATCTCGGAAACTGTGCCACTAACACAAAGACAAACCAGACCCAAGACCATGTTACCCGTTCCAGAGTATGGACCAGACAACCCAAGACGGTCCAAGAGAACCCGTAAAACCCAAGAGAGACTTTGCTGTTGATACTTCTTGTGTAGCATCAATTTCAGTGGGGAGGTGTTATATGGACTGTTAGATATGTAATTCGTCTGACGTTCCGTGTGTCATGTGGTTCGTCTGAGTTCATTGTTTCATTGTTGTTGTCTTGTGGGACTGTCGTAGTAAAATGTCATTGATATATATATGGCGGACATGACTTTTGTTTATTCATAACGAACATTGGGTGAGTGCGTTCTTTGTATGTAATTGAACAATAAATGTAATAATTAAATTGTATAACTCGTTATGTTATCTCTGCGAGTCAGTCCGAGGGAAACATAACAGTTTTACTGTCAGTTCTTCAGGTGTAGGTAGGACAGAGTGCATGATTGTTCATTTGAAATACCTCAATGCTGTCGCAGAAAAACTAATAGAGTGAATGTTCCCTAAGTCACTCTTATATGAAGGAGTACAAGTCTGAGTGCACAGTGACTGGGTTACATGAGGGTAATGCATGAGTGCGGAAGGTTAAGGAAGAGTGAAAGCGATATTGACCTTATTGCTGTTTGTGTAATTAGAAATTCCTCGCTTGTAAATAGCAGGTATTTGGAATTCGTAACCAAACACTACGTTTTAATGATGTCTTGCATACTTCGTTGTTAATAGAATGTTAATTGGAAACAGTCCCGTCAATGAACATTGGCAGGAAACTTCCGATCTAATAGATGCAACAGAGTCCATGACGACCAGAGAGAATTCAGTGTTTTGCTTATTTTGAGGGCATCGGCCTTATTTTAGCCGAAGTGAGTAATTAATGTTTGATAGAAATGGCTAACGAGTAAAGGTCAGTGACTATTGGCGCGTTCGATAAAAGAAAAAATTCTTCGTAGATCTGGTTGTACGAAACTTCACTGCTGGTTATTGAGAAAAGAAAGAAACTGAAGTTAATTAAGGAGACGGTGATTTACGGGTATTTCTATCACCTTGGGAAAGTTAGAAGTACGAGGAGGATATGAACGGTGAAATTTGAAGCAAGAAAAGTTATAAAAAACAGCGTCTAAATGTTGAGTTAAAAAAGCTTTGAATAGAAAAAGTTGAAGGCTGTTATCTAGAGCTTCATCTGATTCGAGTTTCACTGTTCCGAACGAGAATTTTACGAGGGATTGCTGAAAAGTTCCTGACTTTGGGTAAAAGAAAATACACCAGGATCAGTTAATTATGATTTTACTCAACATATTCCCCTCTCATATTTACATACTTATTGCAGCGGTCCTTCAGTTCTTCTGAGCTCTGTTAAAGAACTTGGAAGGTTGGGTCTCGAAAGGGGCTTATCACGATACCCTTGAAACCAAGAACTTCTCAGAACACCCTCGTATGTATGATTTAACTATATGTACGCTGTATACATTGATTCTACTCGTGTTACATAAAGTTTATGTAAATGTTTGTGGAGGTCCAGGATAGAAGTTCCAAATTCCGCATATGTAGTGTCACAAACTACCTAAGGACCTTTTGCTCACATTAGAAAGACGAAAGATGGAACGCCCTTTCTAGTACTACAGGCACCACAAACAACAACAACGCTAACAACACAAATCCATTACTTTGACGGATGCTCTTGAACCAGTTGTTATGTACCCAAACCGTGAGGGATCGATGCTAGATGTGTCGAAACAATTGTAGTGATTAATAACTCTCGTATCATCTATCTTCCGTCTCTCGTTAACCAGGAGCATAACGAACATTGTGCTTGCCAGTAAACTACCAGATATAAACCATTTGTTTTATTATCTAATATATATATATGACTGAACACTATTCAATTTTTTTCTCCGTGTTTTTCTCCTTGTCTCCGTATTCTTTCTGTTGAAGAGCGTAGCTCGAAACGTCAAAGACTTTCCGTATTCCTGAGCGTCATACTAATACATCCTTTTGTTATTTACACCACCTGTCCTCGTCTGTTGTTGTTTTTTCGTACATTCTCCTATATATATATATATATATATATATATATATATATATATATATACATATATATATATATATGTATGTATGTATGTATGTGTATATATATATATATATATATATATATATATATATATATATATATATATATATATATATATATATTCCTTAAAACGTTGCAGAATTCAGTTTGACCTAGTGTTCCAGTAGATCTGGAAATCAAATCTTGAACAGAAGTAAAAAAAAAACCGAATGACATTTTGTCTGATGTTCTACCAATTCATCAGCTTATGTAATGATTGATAATAAAATACACGAATTCTTAGTGAGGGAGAGAAAGAATTAGGAATGAGTCACTTGCAAAGAAAACATTACAGGAAATATTGATATCGGGTGGGGGTAAGGCGGTTTAGTAACCTAGGGAAAAATGTACTAGAGTGAAACGAGTTGGATGGTTCAACGGGAAACTTACCAAGTATTTTCTTCAATTACCCTGGTATTTCACCAATCTAGCAGCAAGCCATGACATCACTTCAAAATTTGAGAAAAGTTTGAGAATCAGACAATTTCCACCTTCACCTCTTATACATCAAAAGCTTTGCTATTCTGCCTTCCGATCAAAGTCAACTAAGAGATGTTTCGTGGTTTTCGAAGATGAGCATGAATGTGTACGTTCCGGAAACTCTGGCCTCACGTGCTCCCAAGATGACCTCAAGCTATGCACATTGATGTAAGGTTGAGTTAATCGGAGGACAAAATTGAGAGAAGTAATCTTATTATTGAAAAGTATATAATTCGGGCTCCTCGACAGGAAGTGCTCCCTGAAAGCTCTCCAAAAGGATTTTGTAATACTCTGATAAAGAATTCCCTCTAATTATTTGGGACTTTTCTTCTCGTAGACTCCAGGAACCTAATCCCCAAAACACTGCCTAATAAACTTCTAATCAGAAATGTATTGGGTAGAGTCTCAGGAAGTAGTTTGTCGAAGTCTTGCTCCTTTGTTATTTCTTTTATATGTTTATGAACCTCACTTAATGTTGTTTCTCATGAAATTGTATGATGTTGGTTGTCGGTGTTACTGCTTGTTTTTCTGTAGTTGCTGTTTGTGTGTTTTCCTGTCATTGCTATTAGGAGTGGTTGTTTACAGGTTTTGTTCGTATTATTGTGGTAGTTTTGATTGTGTGAGTGGTGCTGACATGGGAATATGGCAAGTTGATATTCTCTCTTTCTTCCTCTCCCCTCTCTCCTTCTCCATCCATCTATGTTTTCCGATTTCTGCTGTTGCTGTCTCTGTGTTTGTGTTGTTAGCGTTGTTGTGTTTGTGGTGCCGGTAGTACTAGAAAGCGTTCCAACTTTCATTTTTCTGGTGTGGGCAGAAGGTCCTTAGGTAGTTTGTGACACTACATGTGCGAAACCTGGAACTTCTGTCCTCGAACTCCACAGACATTTATATATACTTTATATAACACGAAAAGAATCAATGCAAACATCCGTACGTATATATAAAGTAAAATATGACGGTCATTTATAAAAGTAATGAGACCTGCGAATATCTCTTCACGACTACTAAGCTCATTCCTCCAAATGTGAGGGTGTAAATACGAAGTGAATAAAGCATCGCTCGTCCCTAACTGTCGAGGTAAGCTGTATATAGATTCCTTTAACTAATCCGAGAGACGATATTCAATCATCGGAAACATCTGAATGGCCACAGCGAAGAGTTATTTTTATTCATAGCTTTCGTAAACCAGGTGATTTGAGAGTCAAATATAGAGATAATTACATAACTGGTAGCATGAAATGAACCACCAACCATTTGGATGGTTAGCCTCTTACTTTGCCCACCGAATTCCTTATTATTTGTTTTAATAGGTACATCATACTACACAAGTGGACAGACGAGCAATCTTTTACATGATTGTTCGACTTGCCAGAAATACCAGCCAATTCTCTCTGAAATCACATTCCACTGTTTTAATAAATGCAGGGCACATTGGAAACTGCAATGATAATTACCATAAAAAATAAATAAAATAAATAAAACTGGCACGATAGTCATGGTTGGGATACATTTTATTTAAGGTCTGCCCGAACAAGGTTGATTTGAGGGATGAACAACAGCAGCAACAGCAGCAACAAGGGCTATCAGGTTTTCATAAGTGTTTTTTTCTTATTAATGATTTCTAAGGCGGCAGAATCGTTTGCAAGCCAGACAAAATGCATATAGTGGCATTTCGTCTGTTTTTACGTTCTGAGTTCAAATTCAGCTGAGACGTCGACTTTGCCTTTCATCCTTTACGGGTCGATAAATTAAGTACCAGTCAAGCACTGAGGTCGATGAAACTGGTTTACACCCTCCTCCAGAATTTCAGGCCTTGTGCCTATAGTAGAAAGGCCTATCAAGGATTTCTTACATCGAAACAAAGCCTCGAATTTGAGGAAGGGGAAACATTGATTATACTGAATCTAGTATTTCACAGCTACTTTATTTTCATCGACCACCCGGAAAGAAGAAATCAGTTTTATAATTAATGAGTGTTTCAATAACTTGCAGTGTTACATCGAGATTATCTAATCAGCTGTTGGCAGGTGTGTTGTCTAGAAAGAGAAGCTTTTTAATTGTTTAGAAAAAAAATAGATAATTAGAAAACGTGTGCCTCCGCATTCTGCTTTCTTCAAATAGTAAATATGCTAATAAAATCCATGTTTTATTTTTAGTTATCATTTTAATTGGTTGACGTCGTAAAAGCTGGGTTAAGCTCCAGTAAATCTCTCGTATAAGTAATGATTAAACGGTGTCTTGCTTATAAAGCAGATGATACAGTGCAGAGCCCCACCCACGTGCCGGTGACGTACAAAGACTCTTACACAAAAGATCATTTATACCGATTTGCATTAAACAATATCACACACGTCCCTCCAAATATATACATACCCCACCCTAATAATGTTTCAACTGAATCACAAGAATTGAATGAATCACCTGACAGCTACATAATAATTAGTTGATGCATATTTCACTATTTATTATCTACAAACAAGAAAGATTTTGAAATCTCTTCCAACATTTCTCAGCCAATCATTCACCTCCTTTTCAGCTCTATATTATTTTATTTCTACCACTTCTGTTTTATCATCTTTAGATATCACTCCATCTCACTGCTTCAATCTTTCTTGCTCTTTCCCACCATGCCTGTCTGTCTGTCTGTCTGTCTGTCTGTCTGTCTGTCTGTCTGTCTGTCTGCCAATCTTTCTCTTTCTTTCTTCCTCTCTCTCTCTCTCTCTCTCTCTCTCTCTCTCTCTCTCTCTCTTTCTCATTCTCTTCTCACTTTCTTTTATTCTCTTACCACTGATTTATCTATAATTACATCACAAAATGTTAACCGATACAGCTTAAAATAAATGATTCGCAATAGAAACTTTGAAAGACTCAAGTTATCCTTTGTTGATAAATGTCTGAGTCATGTACGTTATATATATACATACGTATATATATATATATATATATATATATATATATATATATATATATATATATATATATATATATATATATATATATATATATATATATATATATATATATATATATATATATATATATATATATATATATAACTTGAATTGAGAGTTGAATTTTGACCTTATAGAGAAATGTTGACATAGGTAATAAACTTTAATATAAATGGATATTAGCGTCAAAACTCTTATTTAATTTTTTTATATATAACCAAGGAGATCGATCCATAATAAGTTTACTATAGACCTTTGTGGACGAATTTTTGCTATTTTGGTAACGATTACATGTTTTATCTCACCAATATATTGTGGAGATATCATTATATGAACACACACACACACACACACACACACACACACACACACACACACACCCATATATATATAATATAAAGATATTATTATTAATAAATAATAATATTAGTGGCCAGCAAGCGTAAAACCATACAGGTAAATTTATAGAATTAAGGTACAAGAAAGTACCAACTTTGCTAGAACTAAGAGTCAGATAGAACTCCGAAGCCACATAAATCTCATTAAAAAGTTTACAAGAATGGTGAAAGCTTATAAATTTGCCTATACGGTTTTACGCTTGCTGGCCACTAATATTATTATTATTCATTAATAATATCTTTATGCTTTATATTTATAACTTACGTTCGTTTTTTTTAATGTGACTTTGGACTTCAAATGAACACACAAGCATGGTGAGGTGAATATTCTATCTGACTCTTATTATATATATATATATATATGTGTGTGTGTGTGTGTGTGTGTGTGTGTGTGAGTGTGTATGTATATCTTTGTATATATGTACATACATACATGCATACATACACACATACATACATACACACATACATACATACACACATACATACTCGCATACATACATACATACATACATACATACATACATACATACATACATACATACATATGCATAAATCAAGGGGTTGACTAACTCTGAAAACACAGCAGATGTCAGCTAAAACCTACAAATATTTGTATTACTAACCATGTCCCATCATATGTTGTTGTTATTCGTAATCTTACAGAGGAAGTGATATGTTGGTGTGGGGAGGGTCTTAGGCATTTTTATGACCTGAAGATAAGTATGAGGTGAGTGCAGTTAATGTTTGTTTTGCATACTTGAAGATTAGTCGTTGCAATAAACGTGAGCAGATAAAGGAGCTCTAGAAAGTCGTACTATTCCATGAATCAACAAAATATTTATCAGGCTTACAGTCCCTTTGAATTTTGAGAGGACCTTCCAGGGAAGGATCTTATTAAAATTCAAGGTCACTGTGAGATCTATTATAGGGAGGGGCACGGTATATAGTCACATGCCCCTCTCTGTAGTACGATGTACCGGATGAATCCCACTCTTATAGTTTTGGTAAACCTTTATTTTAGTGATACGAGCAGCACAAAGCGGAAACAGCTCCGACGGTGGGGCAATATTTGTGAAGTCAAGCTCCTATATCTGAGTACAAATGAAATACACTCCAACGTAAGCCACTCCTTTCTGAGAAATGTTTTTAAAGTATTTAATTTTTATCTCTTATGTTCATAATGATGTTTTTACTTCAAGCTAACAATCTGCTAGAAGTGGTAGACAAATCCATTAAAGCCACACTCGGCCATAATAATAAAACAAAACATATATACATTTGCAAATCTAGTCCTAGGTATCTTCAGCTTAGTCGTGGCTGGTTCACACAACAGCATACTATTAATTTCGTGCTTATGTACTTCAAAAAATAGTCATTTTCTTTTTTTTGCTGCTGGAGGTATTTCGTCTTTGCTAGAAATGAGGACTTACTACATATTTAAAGACCCGATCTTCATGCGATGTGTCAGCATAACAAGGGCGTAGGAAGAGGGAAGTAAAAAAGAAGAAGGAAAAATAGAAATTTCCGTTGCCTCTTAAGACGGACAGAAACCGACTATAAAGGCCTTCCCTTCCCACCCAGTATCCGACTTCCATTTCACACGAGAAATGTAACCTACCTACATGATCTTATGGTCATTGATATTGAAATTTACAGTAACATCGAACAGTTTACAGTAGTTCTTGTTATAGCAAATTCAGAAGGAGAAATATATAAGTGAGGTTATGGCTGTGAGAAATGCGTTTATTGTATGCTGAGAGATGAGATGATCATATTTCTTTTACTATCTTGAGATAGTCACTTCTTATCTCTCGTTCATTAACAAATCCGTTATGTACAGCATTCGCATCTGGTCCAGGATACTTGCAGCTATCAGCTTGTCATATAGATTGTTGTTATTGTTGTTATTTAACTCCAGATTAGCTCTGATCAAGCGAACATACGATGAAATGTATTTCAATCTTTTTTTTTTTTTTTTTTTTTTGTATGTATAGATCAGCGGTTCTCAACCGGGTTCTATATGGCCCTCGAAAGTTCACATAAGATTTTGTTGTTAAAATTTATGTGCAATAAATTAGTTAAACTTCTTGAATACACAAAATATTTTAACAAATCTTTTAATACAATTCCTAATGGCATTTAACTATAAAAGTATAATAGGCGCAGGAGTGGCTGTGTGGTAAGTAGCTTGCTTACCAACCACATGGTTCCGGGTTCAGTCCCACTGCGTGGTACCTTGGGCAAGTGTCTTCTCCTATAGCTTTGGGCCGACCAAAGCCTTGTGAGTGGATTTGGTAGACGGAAACTGAAAGAAACCCGTCGTATATATGTATATATATATATATGTGTGTGTGTTTGTGTGTCTGTTTGCCCCCCCCCCCACCACCACCATCGCTTGACAACCGATGCTGGTGTGTTTACGTCCCCGTAACTTAGCGGTTCGACAAAAAGAGACCGATAGAATAAGTACTAGGCTTCCAAAGAATAAGTCCTGGGGTCGATATTCTCGACTAAAGGCAGTGCTCCAGCATGGCCGCAGTCAAATGACTGAAACAAGTAAAAGAGTAAAAGAGTAAAAAAGAGTAGGATGTTTAAACATCAAATGGCTATGAGGGTCCACCCGAGTAAAATAGGAATCAAAGGGTAAAAGATGGTTGAGAACCACTGATATAGACCTATACTATCCAATATATCCGTCCTACTTTAAGACAGTAATTCGAAGAAATGTAACTGCTGTTTCTGCTACATTCCCTTTCGTTGTATATGCTGTATTGCCAGACAGTTCATCTAAAAATTTTCTTGGCAGGGAACCACTTTCTCTTTCTTTGTCATTATATATAAATCTATATTTAAACTTCTAACTTCATTCCGACGTCTGTGGAAAATTAGATGACGAGATTAGATTGTTTATTGAAATGGTAAATTTCTTAACCATACACCTTCAGGTCATTCACAAAATTTAAAAAATGCGAGCGGTGTTTCTAGGTCTAAAATATTCATTTCGATAATCAAATTTATATGTAGGTATGATAAAACATCTAAAGAGAGAACGAAAGTACACCACAGGCAATAAATCGTCATGCTGAATGATATTTGATGCTAGATTTAATATTTTTGATTCGTTCATCTCTCTGAAGTTAGGTACTATGCATCGGTTAAATGTTGGACAGCAGTTTCTAGTACTCATGAGACCAAGATAATTCTAGACCTTTGCCGAGCAACTCATGTGGTATATCATTAAAGTTTTTGTGATAGACTGTGAGTTGGTAGTCATTACAACATAGAACACAAAACTTTGTAATATTTGCTCCGGCATCATGAGTTTGAATCCAATCCCGCTGAGCAGATCTTCGATGTTGCGACTGTTTTGCTCTGATCGAACAAACTGTAACCAAAGACATTCATCTCGTGACTATCCCATCATTGTTGTATAGCTAGGACTATATTGTCTATGTCTAGACTGTCCTTCTAATTTTTAAAGACTACAAAGCGATCCGAGGGAGATTCGTTAGCTTTTCCACGTTTATTTTAATTCTTTCCTGTTATTTGAAACAGGAAGGCGCATGGCCTAGTGGTTAGGAGCATTCGGCTCACGATCATGAGTTCGATTCCCGGCGTTGCGTTGTGTCCTTGAGCAAGACATTTCATTTCATGTTGCTCCTGTCCACTCGGCTGGCAAAAAATGAGTTGTACCTGTAATTCAAAGAGCCAGCCTTGTCACATTCTGTTATGCTGACTCCTCCTCGGAACTACGTTGAGAGCATGCGAGTCTGTGGAGTGCTCAGCCACTTGTACGTTATTTTTCACGTGCAGGTTGCTCAGATCAACTGGAACACTCATCGCCGTGACCGATATTTTCATCGTAGGGATTTA
>NC_142928.1:105489359-105541859 GCF_046866305.1 Octopus bimaculoides
TAACATTCAATGGGTGGCTGATTTCCACAATTGTACACAGTTTCTCTTCTCTGTCTCAAATCATTATATCAAGACTGTTGTGTTAACATTTAATGAGGCTTTCACTGGGACATTCTACCAATACTCCTTTTTATTATGACTAGCTATGGCTTCCATCATACTGTGGGTTCTTAATTCTTTGTCCTCGGAATTATCCTTTTGTATGTATGTATGTATGTATGTATGTATGTATGTATGTATGTATGTACGTAAGTTTGCGTAATATGTATATGTAAACTTCGTTGAATTTTAGTGCTTCCGTGTGACACCGACGAATTAAAACAGAAACATTAATTACGAAATAGTTGTTTATATCAATTGCACGTGTGACCACACCATCATTGTGGAAAGATGGTGGTGGTGATGGTGGTGGTGGTGGTGGTGGTGGTGGTGCTAGTGCTGGTAGAGCTGTTGCTGCTGTAAATGTCCACATTAATTTACGGAAGATGTAAACACAAAGAGCCACTTACCAGCAACTACTCTTAGCCACTGCTCCTCGTAGCTGGCTGGTCTTGCATCACCTTCACCCGAGCAATCTCGACTCATTTGTCTCCCTCTGCTCTAATATCACCACCACCACCACCAACAACAACAACAACAACAACACTGCATCACTCTAACAACATCAGTGGATCTGGATTTCGATCACAATTTCTGTCCGTGAATTATTGAATCAGCTTCAGTACCTACTCATCGAATTTGCGTGTAACTGCTTGAACATTCCAGACACGAGGACAGTTAAAGTGATACAATTACTTGGCGGCATCAGCGTGAAACAGTACCTGACAAGCTGGCCTTTTGAATAACAAGTATAAGCTATCCAACTATCTTCTACAGCTTCCATCTATTCACTCTCACCAGTGGCAGCTCGTAGATAAAATTAGTGGGGGTGCTGCTTCTGAAAATTTTTAGCCGTTGTTTTAATATTTTGTAAAAGGAAACAAACATATAAAAAGAATATTTATACATAAACTTGATCGGTTCGCGTTTTAGCCACTGCCGGGTAGTGTGGCTAATTTGTTCACTGAACACCGCCGCGAATTCCCCCTTGTTTTTCAAAAATCCCCCCTAAATCACTAAATAAGGGGATTTTCAAATCTTGGCAGCAACACCGATGCTGGAAGTAGGATAATAATCTAATTCTACGCTTTATCACATTCAAGAAATACTATCTCTCACCGGTACTGCGTGAACGACAGTGCTGTCTTTCCTTAGCGTGAAGCTTCCTATCCCTGACATGTGTGCATGCACACAATAGCTAAGCACCACTTGTATAGAACTGTGCACTTCACAGTTCTATACAAAGATTTTGTATTTTTTTCATAAGCTAGGGGATGGCTACTGACATTAAGTTTAAGGATTATATAACGTACAAGTATAAAGAAAGAATTAAAGAAAAAAGGACTCATTATATTGAATGTTATCGATAATATCGAGTGGAAATAGGGGGTGCTGCAGTTCCATAGTGCCTATTCACGAGCCGCCTCTGACTCTCACCTACATGGCTTGGGTTGATTCAAGGCTACATTAAAAGAAATTTGTCAAGATGAATGAACCACATGTCGAGCAAAAGGGCAAAAGCTCGCTCGATCTCGATTTTCAGTACGAATACGGACCGCGAAAGCGTGGCTCATCGATCCTTTCCGAACAGCGGCGAGCTATGCGTCCGCCGAGAGGTGTCAGAAAAGTTACCACAGGGTGATTACGAAATAAATTTGTTAGTCATTCGGCTATACAGTATCTTAAAAATATGGATCCCAGTCGTACTAACTGACACACAAAATCAGACGGCACTTGACACCAGGCGGCACAATCTTGATAATAGATTCAGCCGATAGCTATGCTCTTCCCATCGTTGACAACAGTTGTTCAGCAAAAGCTATCAGTCCCGATGATTCCTGACACTCCACGAAGGTGTGCGACCCAATGCACGTTCTTTAACCCGAACCCTGCATCCTTCATGTTTGGCTTTGAGGTGACGGTCTAAGGCCGCTCTCGCTGCCAAAATTTGGGATGCAGAGTCCAATCTCAACGCCTCTTCTAAAGCCTTAAATAGATTCCCGACTATCCTGACCTTATCTAAACTTAGCTGACGGCTAAATCTAATCGACTCAAAACGTATGGCTCGTTTTAGAGCAAACCACCACCGATTATTTATCACGGTGCTGGTTAATGCCCTTTTCACTAACTCCTTGATCCGGTTACGGTATACCTCACAAGCCAAAATAGACTTGTTCAGCTTCCAGTGGCCGGATCCCTGTCTATAGGCACTATCTATGTTCAGCCTACACTTAACCATTTTATGGTCAGTGTAGGCGATTTGAACAAACTGTGGACAGCTAAAGCTAGACTTATCTCTAATCCTTATAACAATCCTGTGTAAGTAAGACTTGAGCTTCCCGTCGCCTTTCATCCAGTTCCACACTGGGACGCTCGGGTGCTCAAGTCTGTAACGATCTGCCAGCTGAAAACGCTTAAGCAGATCGATGAGGCGTGAGTTAACACTCCTACCAGTCGAGCCACAACTATCCAGACGTGCATCCAGGATAGCATTGTAGTCTACTAACACAACTAATGTCTTGGACGTCACGAGAAAGTTCTCTAGGCGCCGATGGAAATCAGTTTGCTGCCTTCTTGCACAAGGCGCGTAAATACCAATCAACCTGAAGGCCTTGTTGCTGTATGTCACGTCAAGGACGACCAGCCCACCTTTAGGGTCCACAAAAGCTGTACGTGTCTGCAGAGCCAAGTCTTTTCGAACCAAGACTACTACACCCCTCGACCTCCGGTCTGGCCAGGAGACATGATTTTCTCATAGCCATTCAAGAGAGCCGAGAAGGTTTGTAGCCTATCTAGCTTGGTCTCTGTAGCAACCATAATATGTATATCATGTGATCTGAGATCGTTGAGGAAACATGCTTGCTTCCACTTCGAGCTCAGACCACGCACATTTAAACAACCAAGGTTAAGAGTTGACATTTTAAGGAAAAGTAAAGGTTCTACTTACTTTTCATTGACGATGTGGAGGCCGACTTCACGTCTCGTGAGGGGACCCCCTCTTTTCTCCTCTTCCCTGAGGTATTTTGGAGCGTCTTTTAACCTCGAGATGACTTCTGGATGTCTCCCCTTCAGCTGTTCAAATAATATTTCCCCTATCCAGGCACATTGTTTAGGATAGTCCTTGTGCTTTGGAAATAATATTGTAGTGTAGTGTGACGCTATCACATCATTTGTGAATTTTTCTTTTGGGTCGAACTCGACCAAAATTCGTCTTTCGTCTGGTTTCTCTGGGACGGTTGAGCGGGGTTTTTTAATGTGAATTGCTGTATTTTCCATTTTTGTGGGGGATGTGGACGGGGATTGTGTCAACGGTTCAAATCCCACCCCCGTTTGTGGGTGGGGCGCAGTCCAGCAATGCCTACAAAGGCTAAATTTTAAAAATGCACTCCATTGAAGAATCCAATCGAATAAACAATTGCCAAATAGCTACAGAAATTTCACAATTCCCCGAAATACCGAGAAATAAAATAATCCAACACAGCCTGCAAACAGGCAACAGATCACAATAACAATTTTCAACAATAATTTTCAACAACTGTTTACAATAAATAACAGTTTCAACAATAAAAATGACAACTCACAGAGCGCAAAAAAAACAAAAAAACACGACCGATGTCTTCAACCGAAAGCAAACTTCTTTATTTCATGAAATTGGCCATGGTAGCCATACATAGAGGGGACAGCACAAGGTGGGGACAAAAAAAAACGAATGGAAAAGATGAATTGAATATAATGAAAAAAGGGAATGAAGCCGCTCGACCCCACCTCCGAGTGACTTCATTGAACCTGTTCATACAACCCTTTTTTTAAAAACATTAATTTAAACTACCATTGATGCTTTTGCGACAGCTAGTTTCCACTTTTTTGGATAATGTCTATGTCCAGTTCCTTTAAAATGTAAGCATAAGTTATCCTTTTAGGTATTCTGCTGGTGTCCATTTTCGTAACCCTCTAATCGAAATCAGTTTCTTCTTCGTAATTTATCGATCTTGAGAGGTACTCTGGGTCCGCCACTGCACAGCAAACGTCCTCGGGCAACCCTCCTACACTTGTTATGTCCACTTCTATTGCTTTTTCCCATGTCTTTATCTCGTTGCAAAGTTCTTCTTTATTTCTGTTATATAATATAACAAATTTATCTATGGGCCGGGGTGGGAAATTTGGGGCTCCTGTGTGTTTGTAGTTGTATTTATGTCAGGTGGGGTATGGGGAGAGTTGGTGTCTGTAGAGCGTGGTTGAGGTAGAGTGGGTGTGGGTGGGAGCCGGATGGTTGTGGGTTGGGGTCCTCCTTTACCACGTGTGTTTTCTTTCTCCTCTTCTTTTCCCCCCGCTGTTTGTTAGCTGGTATTTACCTCCTCTTCCTCGACTCTGATACTGGCCTTTGTCTGTGGTGCCGCTTCACTCTACTTCTCGCGCTTTATCTCAGCCTCCAGGGCAGTGGAGCACCAACCACCTTCTCATTCTCTTGCCTTTCCCTAGCCTTCACAGGTGGTGGAGGACAATCCACCCTAATGCGGCCTTTCAGGCCACATTTATATCACCGCGGAATCCTCCCTTCCACTCTGACTTTCAGCGTCACGTCTGCGACCGTGATTTCTCCACCATACTTTCAATATCTTCTAGGTTAATCTGAACCACCATGTCCAGGTTCTGCCCTTGCCAGTTTCTGTAGGGTGTTCTGATGGCCTGCAGGACAACCACCTTTTCTTCCATGCCTAGCAGTATGGCAGCCACCAGTCAGGCTACATCCACTTCTGGGGGTATGTCTTCTACCCTAACCCTGGAAGCACGTCTCCCAAGGTATACGGCACCACTTCGTCTGTTTTTAACGGTGTTGCTGAGTGCAGCCTGGCGGTAGCTACCTCCCGGATCTGCACCTCCACTGTTCCAAACTTTGTTCCTCTGGCAAGGTAGGAAATCCCTTGCCAGACTGGTTTCAACGCCTTTTCAACTTGTGCCTCCGACACCACTTCTATTTTTCTTGTTGCTACTGCATATGTCTTGTAAACAATCGTTCTATCTTCCTTATCCTTTAACACTTCTTTGGGGGTAGGGACACTTTTACGTCGACCCCCTCCCTTTTACGTATTTCCTTGAACTTGCTCAGCTCTTCCAGACATATGTCTTCAATTTTTCCCTTTGCCACTGCAGCATAATTCCTTGTTTCTATTACTGCATCAATCTTCTTCAAGCATCTCACCATTTCTTCCTCAGACGACACAAAGTCTGAAGAAGAATAATTCAAATCTTCACAACGTGTCACACGACGCCCCTCCATTAAATCGCCAAGACAACCAAAAAACATGTGTTATTTACAAAGACAGCAGTCGAACTAAACAAAACGATATACCGGAAGCAAGCTTCTTACCACACAGCCACTGCTGCGCCTGTGTACTATTATAAAAATAAATAAAAATTAACTGTAAAAGTTGTTGAAAGTTCTAACGTGGTCGAAATGACATTCCTGCGATCGTAATTAATATTTGCTTCGCATATTGTCACCGGCATAGTTGTGTGGTTTACTTTCCAACCATCGCATCTTGAGCATGTGTCTTCACTATAGCCCCGGGCTGATCAAAGCCTTGTGACCTTGTGAGCGGATTTGGTAGATAGGAATTGAAAGAATCCTGTCGTACACACACACACACACACACACACACACACACACACACACACACACACACACACACACACACACATACATACATACATATATATATATATATATATATATATATATATATATATATATATATATATATATAAAATATACAAGAATAAGGGCAGGGAATCGTCAATTAGTAATAGAATTAATAATTAACAATTTTGCCAAGTAGTTCAGTATGAAAAAACCTTTATCGGTAAAACCATTTATCATCATAAATAATCAGGGATTAGGATTGTTAATTATTAATTCTATTACTAATTGACGATTCCCTGCCCTTATTCTTGTATATTTTATATTTGATACCTTTAAGTTAGATGGTTAAACCGCTATCCCTCCACACGGGACTTTTTTTCATACGGGACTATTTGTGACGCACATGGAATGGATTTCTTTGAGGTGAGGTGCCTGAACTCACTAGCCGATGAATTCGTAAGTGCCTTTTTTCTCGTTGGTTTTTGGTGTCGCATGGCCAGAAATTACCGTGAATTTTTTAGAGACACTTTCAAATTTATCAGAATATTTGGCTGAAGATGCGGAATAGAGTAATTTCATTCTCTTAACCGCGAAACGTTCGTATCCAATTAACTAAAGGCAGGTTTGTTTTGGTTTTGCTTTTCCCTCTGGTTTTTGTTCTATGTGTGCCATAAATATCGCCATCCATTTAGAGAAAAATTTGTAGTTTAGAATCAGTAGTTCTTTGACCGCTATTTCTAAATTTTCAGTATGTTGAAGAAGCAACTCAATGCTAATCCCTGTATATTTATGATTATATATATATATATATATATATATATATATATATATATATATATATATATATATATATACATATATGCGCAAAATATGGGTTAGTTAAGACATCTTTATGACATATTTGAACTGCTAAAAGGCAAATTCACTGCAGTTACTGCAGAGAAAATATTTCTCTTATGGTAAAAAAGGGTGTGAAAACACCCTTTTAGTTCAGTATCGCCATCTATCAGGATTCCTAGACATCGACGTTTCAAGCTAGATGGCTTTTATTGAAGAGAATTACCTAAGAAGGACACCTCTGAACAAATATTATAAAGCAATAGCTTTATATAAAATACAGTCAACAACGTTGACTGATTTGCACTGGTACTTCGCCTGATCGTGGAAAATAACGAAATATTAGTTCCAAGCAGTATTTAGGTATAATGAAAATTTAGGTTAGTTAAAATATGTTAAAATATGTTAACATACGTTAGTTAAATTAGTTAAAATAGGCACAAGGCCATAATTTTTGGGAGGATCATTTGTCGATTTAATTAACCTCAGTGCACGACTTGTACTATTTTTCAGACCACAAAAGACTGAAAGGTAAAGTTAGCCTCCAAAACGCAACGAACCATAATAAAATATAGCAAAGCATGCATTTTATCAATTTTGTTTTTGCTATTTATCTTATGAACAAAAATATGAATTAAATAATCAAATAAATAAATAATTGATGCCTTCTTCCCGCCCGCTCACATAAATATAAATTCTTTATTTTATGAAACTCATTTTTTATTAATTATTGTTCTTCTTTTTATTGTTGCAGGGTTTAACATGGAAAGTGGCATGGGTTTCAGATTAGTTCTTAGCAATTTCATATTCCTGCTGTTACATCTACCGCATCCTGCTATCACATTCAATTTAGACACCAAATCACCGATTATCTTTGATGGCATTAAAAACACATATTTTGGATATTCAGTTGGATTACAAGCGAATTCGAACAATGCTCGGTAAACTTCAGCCTTATTATTATTATTATTATTATAATTATTATTATTATTATTATTATTATTATAATTATTATTATTATTATATGTTTGACTTTTGCTTTGTATTTGTACAAGTTGGCTCCAAGTCTCACCCAGAGACCTCAAGAGACAACAAGTTAGAAGTTCGTGTTGGTGTTATGCCTAGGGTGTCACATATTTGGTTTTGCACATAGTATCGTTCTAGAGAACATAAGAAAATTATGAGATTGTTTTAAAATTTGAGATTACATAGACAGTATTTGACGTAGGCTATAGGCAGGTCCCATGAGCACTATCTTTTGAATTTCTGTCTTAGGGCACCTACGACAATAGGTATTGTTTTAGTCTTGAGGTTCCACATTTTGCCAATTACTATTTCAAGATCTTTGTACTTGCTCAGTTTTTGGTAGGTCTTGGCAGATACATTTATATTGATTGGGACAATCATATCAATGAGGTGGCATGATTTTTGTCTGAAGTCTTTCAATATAATGTCTGGCCTATTTGCATCTATCTTTCTGTCAGTTTGACTGGTGAAGTTCCAGAGGAGTGAGATGTGATAATTTTCAAACACTGGAGGTGGTTTTACCAGTTTTTATCATGGGGCAGGTCCTGGTTTTTGCAAATTACCCAGTGAATATATTGTGCTGCTCTATCATGCCATTTGAGATACTCTGTAGGCGCAAGAAGACTGCACATGGAGACAACATGATCAATGGTTTCATTTTGTTGTTGACATACACGACATGCTGGGTAGCTGCCGTTCTTTAATATGTTAGCCTGGTAGTTTCCTGTAGGTAAGCATTGATCTTGGACTGCTATGATAAACCCATCTGTTTCTGATTTTAAGCCAGAATCCACTAACTATTGATGGGTAAGGGCTTCGTCAACATCAGCACTATTAGCTCTCTTTGGGTAATTTGCCATTGAGAGGTTTTTCGTGCCATTTATCAGTAAGAACATTTAAGATAGCAGTTTTAGTGCGGGTTTTCATACGGCTAGCTTTTTCTGTGCTTGTTTCTAGTACGTCTAATTCTGGAGTTTGTTGTATTTGGAATTCACTTAAGATATTCCTTTGCCTGTTTTGTTACTGAGTATGATGCTTTTTTGTTTTCATGCTTTGAGACAAGTTTTAATATCCAGTCATCAGACTTTTTCAGGTAGGTTTTTCGGCCAATTGTGGTAATCTTCATTGTTAATTCCAGTTGTAAAAGTCCACGGCCTCCCACTTTTCTTGGCAGATAAAGTCGTTCTATATCCGCCTTAGGGTGGTGTATTCTATGCATTGTCAAACATTTTCGTATTATTCTGTCAAGATTACACATTTCATGATCAGTTAAGGATATTGAAACTGTAAGTCACGACTGGTATGGCTAAAGTATTGCTCGCTTCGATCCTGTTTCTTGCATTCAGCTCTGTCTCGAGTATTGCCCTTACCCTGCGATAACATTCTCTTCTGATCCTTTCCCTCATCAGTGAATGTTTAATTCCGTCCCCTTAAAATACTCCTAAGTATTTGTAGCTCTCCGTAGGTTCTAATTCCTTTTATGACATTCTGCTGGTCAAGATTAACATTGGATGTTTCTGTCATTTTTCCTTTGGTAAAGGTAGCTTTTGCACATTTTTCGAGGCCAAATTGCATCACTGAATTGTTTAACAATCGCTAGTAAGCCTTGTAGTTGTTGGTCATTTTTTCAAAGAGCTTTATATCATTCATGTAAATGAGATGATTTATATTTTTGTCAAACATTTTATAACCGTATTGTATATCACTGAGCAAGTTCGAGAGAGGTATTAAGGCTAGACGAAAGAGGAGTGGTAATAATCACTCTGGAAAATGCCACATGAAATTCTTACATATTCAGCATTAAGAGATTCATTGTCACAGTTCAAAGTCAGTGTGGTTCTCCATGATCTCGTACTTACAGACAAGAAGTTTTGCAGAGTAGGTGCTATTTTATACATTTCCAGACATTTCTTAATCCAGCAATGTGCTAGATAATCAAAAGCATTTTTATAGTCTATCCAGGCTATCGACAAGTTTTTGTGCCGTTTGTGATAACTTTCCACGATCATCTTATTGATAAATAGCTAATCTTTAGAACCATAAGGCCCACGTTTACATCCTTTTTGCTCATTAGGGAATATGCCACTTTCTATTAAAAAAAATTATAGGTATATTCAGTCAAGACAGATTTTAGCATTTTATACATTGTTGTTAAGCAGGTTTTGGATCTATAATCTATTGGTTCATTTGTTTCTTCATTTTTTTTGAAGTAGGAATGTTACACCATTAACTAGCCAAGAGGAAATCATACTAGGTTGTTGCAAAACATTGTTGTAAAGTTTTGTTAGTTCATGGCTCTCTGGGAAGGTATTTAACCAGAAGTTAGGAATTTTATCCTTTCCTGGAGACTTCCATTTGCTTGACTTCCTGAGAGAAGATCTTACATCCTCTACCTTGATACCCTCCCACTTTTACTCTTCTAAAGAGTCTAAGTCTGGAGATATTCTATCAATCCAAGGGGCCTTTTCCTTGTGTGTTTTTTCTTCTGCCCAAATTTTATTCCAAAATTTCTACACTTCTTCTTTTGATGGGATAAACTTTACTGTAACTGGTATTTTCCCTATTTTCCTGTAAAAAACTTTTGAGGTTATTTCAGAACATGTTGTTGTCCTTGAAGAATCTTACGCGCTTTTCATACCTTGCTATGCGGGCAGCTTTAGCACATACCTTTTGCTTGATGGTTTCTATGGTGGTATCGATCACAAATATGGTTTTCATATATTTTTTCTTTAATTTTTGGGTCTTTGTTTGTTTGACAGGCCTGTCAAACTTGAGGTTTTTTAAATATTTTATGTCAGACCTAAATAGCTGAATTTGGTGTTGAATACACTCTTGCCAAGTAGGCTTTTTGTGGGAATGTTGTGGTTGTCTAATATTTTCACCACATAGAATCGTTGAGATTTTCGTGTACAGGTGGTTGAGATCTGTAATATCAACATCATTAGATGAAATTATACCCTGAAGTGCAAGGCGGATTTTACCAATTATTTTCAGGTTTTGGTTAGAATTGCGAATTTTGGGGAGAGTCGTGTTCATTCATACTGTTTTTTTTTTAATTTTCAGCCATTCAGTCATAATTTGATTTTTTAGATCATGTAGTTCTGTTGGGTTAATTTCTGTGTGACTTTCATCACCTATTTGATTTTCTTCTGCCTTAGTGTTTATGGTTGGTTCACTTTGTTTATTAGTTACACTAACCCTTTCAATCATTATTGCATTTTCATCAGCCCTGGGCTGGTCTATAATGAGTTTCTCTGTAGTATCTTCTTTAGCTGCAGCTTCGTTCCCTTTATCCCTTACTGATTGTTTAATTTGGTCAATCTCTAATTCAGTTAGTAATTTCTTTTCCATAATGTTTCTTCTGACGTTGGCAAGTTTATTACTGTTTATGTGGGGTCTTACTTCAAGGTGTTTCTGTCTCTAGTTTAAGCAGGTTTGTACAGTATTTGACTTATTTGTGGGGAAATATATGGCATGAGAGAAGGCTGTAAGAACTTCTTTATTATCTCCCATTTTCATTCTTTTTCTTTTGGGTATTTGATGACAAGCATGGATGGCCATCTGTTGGAATATTCCGATTGTGGGGTACTTCCAGCTCCTGTGTTTCGGGAAGATCTGAACAAGTAGCTGACTTTTGTTTTCGAATCTGGTTCATCATTTGAGTACGTGGTCCTTGGTGTTCCGGATGACGACCGGTTTCGGTTTGTATTTTGCTTTGTTATCACTGAGGCATGACGAGCTTGGAAGTTGACATTAGGGGACGGATCTGTCTGATTAGAGTTAATTTTTGAGACAACACTGCCTCCGAGTTCTATGCATGTAAACATTGTCCGTAACGTAGCTTCTTAAGGCTAACAAATCTGTATTCGTCTGTATCTTTTTTGCTGATAGATTTATGTCCGGGCATAGTTTTTTGTGGTGATTTTAAACTTATGAATTGTTCACTCTGTTTTAGTTAAAAATAGAAAATAGTTTTGTTTGTTTTTGTTTTTGTTTTTACCTCGATTGGGACACGTTTTCATATGTGTGTGTGTGTGTCCTGTAAATTTCAAGTAGTTGTGTAAACATTGGGATGTATGTGTAGTCCTGTGGATATTTAAATGTATATATGATTGTGTAGACATTCGAGTGTATGCGTAATTACTCAATTTATGTACTTACTGTTTTGTTCCATTTATATTTTATAATTTGTTAACTTTCCAGTGTTGATTTCGTGTGTGTTTCGCACATGTTTCACTGAGACATCGTGAAGAGGAGAAACTACTTTGTATGGCAGTAAAATTTCATTTTTGTGATTATTTTCGTTAAAAGACCGCTTCCTTCAAATCAGATTAGATTTGTTTTTGAATGGAGAGCCCGGGCTGGTCTATAATTAGTTTCTCTGTAGTATCTTCTTTAGCTGCAGCTTCGTTCCATTTATCCCTTACTGATTGTTTAATTTGGTCAATCTCTAATTCAGTTAGTAATTTCTACTACTACTACTACTACTACTACTACTACTACTACTACTACTACTACTACTACTACTACTACTACTATTTTACATGAAAATATTGAGCTCTGAAGGAAGCACTGCCTGAGATAGTAAACTTCTGCTCCAGTGATGAAACCGGAATAAAATCACCAGGAACTGGCTTGTATCTTTCAATATATTCTATAAGAAATATTGATGATGTCATTGTTGCTGTTGTTTCTTAAGTCAATGTTATCTATGATCTAGCTGACTTATAATAAAAAGATATTCTGATGGTGATGATCTCCTCTGCTTCATAAAAGTTGTCATAAAAGCATGAAAAAATTATGTATAGCCATCTGTATATCATACTCAATGTATACACATTGTCGATAGGCCTCTTACTGCAATGTTTGTCATGGAATTATATTGTTAATGAACTTGCTGTGTTAAACATGCAATAAATATAGAAAGACGTATTTTCTTCCCAGCAATGGTCACAAGATCACCACGTGCATTTTGGTCGTCTTTTTGGGCCGTTTCAATGGCATGTACTCGAAACCATTCTTATGCTCAGACGAGAACTCGTTGTTTTCTTTATATAAGAAAAAGTGAATAAAACACTCACTGTTATTACATATAGCTGTTGGGCAGATTAAAAATCCAGTAGACGCAATTAAGACAGTATTTAATCAAAATAGACTTCTACGGATCATACTTAATGTATACACTCTGTCGACTGGCCAATTACTGCAATGTTTGATTTTACACTTAGTTCCAGTGTCCTTCCTTTCCACCCTCCTTTTTCTGTTTATGTGGCTTGGAGGATAGCCACCTTCTCCTCGCTTCCAACAAGGACAGCTGCCGTTACCCAAGCCACTTCTATATCCGGTGGAATTGCTTCTACCCTCACCTTGGAAGTCTTTCTTCCAAGGTATGTGGCCAGAAGCACTACCTCCTCTGTTTTCACCGCCACACTCGCTAGCCTCCTCGCCTCCTCTACTGCTCTAAATTGTACGACCATTGTGCCATATTTTCTTCCTTTCATCATGTATATTATATCTTTCTACGTCTTCCTTAGTGCTTTTTCCGTTTCAGCTTCCACCTGCTCGGCCTTTTTTCCTTTTAGGGAGAACACCTTATAGGTGATCGTTCTTCTTTCCATTCGCTCCATAATTCCTTGGGGGGGGGGGTGACAGCTTCACTTCCCCTCCCACCTTCTACACCATATTCTCATAATCCTTCAGACCGGCCACGTCCAGCTCCCTTCGCTTCTTCTCCGTAAACTCAGCAAAACGCCTTGTCTTTTCCAACACACCGTCCATCTTCATGACGGCTCTTAGCAGCTCCTCCTCTGCTGAAGACAACTCAGACCCGCTAAAGTCTGAGTACATTGTTTCTATCCTCAAAGCAGCAACAAAAACAACGTCCGACACAACCGACAAACCGACAAACCGAATGCACTGTGGGTGACGCATGCGCAGGAAGCAAGCTTCTTACCACACAGTCACGCCTGTGCCTATGTATATATGTATATATATATATATATATATATATATATATATATATATATATATATATATATATATATATATATATATATAAACAGATAGATAGATAGATAGATAAATAGATAGATAGATAGATAGATAGATAGATAGATAGATAGATAGATGCAAACATAATGCTTACATACATATATCTATTTATATACATACAGACATATTCATATATATATACATGTGAGTGTATGTGTGTGTGAGCATATACATATGTACATATCTGTATGTATCTATATAATGTACAGATATATGTTTATCCTCGCATATTTATACCTATGTATACACATCACACTTGCAGACACAAATGCACTTCTCTTACACTCTCAGGATTTACACTATCAAGTTCGTTTATATAAAAGCAACACCCAAAATAGTTTGACGTTTTGATACATTTCTATTTAGGACTTTTTTATCCTTTGAAATATTCCCTTATTTAACTTACTGGTTTACCCGCATATTTCTGGATTAAGATTAAAACTAGTATATGAACAAACGAACGCTTTCATTTTAAGAATTGGATTTGTAAATCCCCTTCACCCCTACAATTTCTTTACATTTATCTGTCTGTAAAGAACCAACCTCTTCAACCATCATCATCTCCTTATCGTCGTCATCATCATTATAATTATCATCATCGTCATAATTATCACCATCGTCATCAACTATATCCTACTTGTCGCGATGTGTTCCACCGTTACACTTTTAACTGAAAAAAAAGGAAAAAGAAAAAAATGAACGACTTAACTATGGAACGAAATAATCCAAGTCATTATCCAAATACTTAATATATAAAACCACTTTAAATGTTATGCTTTAAATGATATAAACTATGGAAGGAAATCGAAGGAACAGTATGAAAAAAATGTTATAAAGATCGATAAATTTGTGCATCAAAATAGAAATACTTTATTATTATTGTTGATGTTGTCAAGGCGGTTTAGTGGCGAATTTGGTAAAGCACTGGTCCACATTCCTAACAGTAAAGAAAATTAGGCCCCATATGAGCCTGATACAAACCAAGCAATCAGTTCTGTGGGGTCCTGGTGGCCCTAACAAATATTGTATAACAAAATTTCAAGAATTAACAACTTACGGTTGATGCAACGAGCGTTTCATTAATACGAATCATAATCTTTTCTACTATAGATACAAGGCCTGAAATTTTAGGGAAGGGGACTAGTCGATTACATCGACCCCAGTGTTTCACTGGTACTTAATTCATTGACCCCGAAAGGATGAAAGGCAATGTCCACTTCGGCGGAATTTGAACTCAGAACGTAACGACGGACGAAATACCGCTAAGCATTTTGCCCGGCGTGCTAACAATTCTGCCAGCTCGCCGAACTATACAAATCATAATAATAGTAATTCTTTCTAATTTTGGCGCAAGGCCAGCAATCTAAGATGAGGGGAATGGAGTCAATGAAAGACAAAGTCGATCTCGTTGAAATTTGAACTCAGAACCGGATGAAATGCCACTAAGCATTTTGTCCGGAGCGGTAACGCTTCTTCCAGCTAATAATGGTAATAGTCTGTTTTGCTAAATGCACAAGACCTGAAATTTAGGGAGAAGTGGCTAGTCGATCACATCGACCCCGGCGATCAACTTGCACTTATTTCATCGTCTCCGAAGGATGAAAAACAAAGTCGACCTCGGCGAAATTCGAACTAAAAACGTAAAGCGGGAAGAAACGCCACTAAACATTTTGTCCGGTGTAATAGCGACTTTGGCAGCTTGCCGCCTTACTACTGCTAAAAGCAATGCCTGTCAAATAAAAAAAAAACACCTAAGGTTGTCGGATGATGGAACATTACAAGAATAAATTACAGTACGGTGAGTGTTTATGCAGAATCAGCTATGAAAATAAAAAGAAAAAGAACAGGCTTACAAAGCAACAGTATACAAAAGAAATGCAATGAAACATTCTAGTAGGGACACATCTGGTGCCAGTCAAAGAAGTCCACATATCCAGGATTATCTTGATTACCAAAAGCAACAACCCTATACTGGTCGTATGCTCCAGCCTTCTGGCATATATTGAAAGAAGGTCCATTCACGCGGGTCGTTCTCGCAACTCTCACCCATTGACTTTCAACAAATTTAGTTCAGAACAACGCCTTCTGCTTCATCTTCAAGTGAAACTTGAAGTTGATAATGGTTTGACCGAAGTGGAAAATGTCTAATCTCAATCTTTTCAGCTGTTTCCATTCCTTCGCCGTCGTGAAAAAGATCACATCCCGAACAGGTTTGACTAACAGTATTTTCATGTCTGTAGACTATTCCGAACAGGCAATACCCCCACCCCAGTAGCTTTGTCAGGCCAAAGATTTTTGGAAGTTATCTATAGCCCCAGTGCTGAAAACCTTCTGTGATAAACTCTTCAGTTGACCTTCGTCGACGCCTAAACACCCATTGACAATGTCGTCGCTTTTATCCACCCAAGAACCCCCAGAGAAGGCAAAAGTTGATGTAATACCCACTGTTTTGTCCGACGTGTTAAAAACTATGAATATCTGACAACATTCCAAATGCCAGTCGCCCGGCCTTGGTCTCCGTTTGAATCACTGCAATCCGTTTCAAATGGACACTCTGTGAGGAAACATACTGACGAACGACGACAACAGTTTTAAAAAGAAAATTGCCAAGTATACTTTGCTTAAGGAAAAAAAATTACCAGAGCTGTTTTATCAGGAGTAACTTGAACTAAATGTATTCTGCAACTGATAAAAGAAAACAATGTCAAATTAATACCAATACAATTGACTCTGTCAACACCAAACAAATACTTGTGTAGTAGACTATGTCAAGCCACAAATAAGTCTGGGTGGGGTTCTATACATAGACTACATTTCAACACATCGAATGTGTGGTTTTGAGCCCGAGCTGGCAGAATCGTTTGATCGTCGGGGGTTAAATGCCTTGTGTTTTTTCTTCCAACCCATTACATTGCTTTTACACCCCACCCCCACCGGATTGATAAAACTAGGTACCAGTCAAATGCTGAGGGCAATGGTATAAACTAATCGCTTCACTTCAAAATTACTGTCTTTGTGCCTAAATTAGAAAGCATTATTATTGTTTAGTAATCATGAGATTGATAGATTGGCAGATCCGTTAGAGGCTTAAAAAAAAAATGCATTGTGGAATTTATTCCGGCTTGTTGCTCTCTGAGTTCAAATCAAGCCAAAGTCAATGGATTAACTGATTCCCCAAATTTGTATTCTTGTATCTGTATCATTTTGCCAAAGTAGCTTCTGCTTTTCTGCGTTAGGGAGTCGATAAAACAGCTAGCAGTAATATACTAGTTTGACTACCTAACTAACTGTTATTTTATCAAATTTTGCTGATCTTATTCGCGTCTGTCAGGATTATTCAATGATTCTGAAGTAGATTTCATCAGAATCATTCCAAAATAGATTTTTTTTAAAGTACAAAATGTCAATGTAACCGAAATCTAAAGGGCATCAAAGGAAGTTATATAATTGTGAAGATGGATTATATAGCAAAAAATTACAATAATTACGAGTTACCAAAATGAAATACTCTAAGTTCTTTGCAAACTTGCTTCATGTACATGGGGGGGGGGGGCTCTATCAATCGTCTTGGTTTAACGCTGCCGCTTAGTTCTTGGATAATTTTAATGGTTTCCTGATCTCTGCCCCTGGTCTATGCTTGCCGATGTGAAGATAACCCATTATTTTGATGCGTTGCTTCTTCCAGCTGCAACCCATACGTGGTGGTTTCCCTCTTTTTCCATATTCAAGCAGTAAAAGAATAAACGGATAAAAGGATCCCTAATTTACTCGGGAAAGCCATTGAGATATTTTCTTTCACTAAAATCTGTCTTTGATTATGTAAACCAAAAACTACCACTACCACTACTACTACTACTACTACTACTACTACTACTACTACTAACAAGGTTAGGTCTTCACGGAATGGTGTTTTTAATTTTGGCCTGTCAGAAATATAGCCAAACCTTTCTAATACCATACGCTAACACTTTAAAAAGTGAAGAGCGCATTGTGCTTTTCGATGCACTGCCGGAACACATTTTTCATCATAGTTCTGTTTGATCAGAGTTGGCCTCGGACTAAACTACAACAATAACCACTTTCTTCTTTAGTCAAGATAAAAATAAAAAATTTTAATGCTTCTTCATTTTTTTGTTTGTTCTTTTTATTCAAATCTATTTTACTTGCAGGTTGCTAGTTGGAGCCCCGAATGAACCTTTGATACGGGGAGAAAATAGTTTCTATCAATGCGATATCCAACGGATTGGTTGTCAGAGATTTCTCAATTCATATTCAGGTAAGAAATTGTTTGATTTCTGTAAAGTTCACGAAACCATTTATCTTTTATCTTTCACTTGTTTCAGTTATTGGATTGCAGCCATTCTGGGGCACAACCTTGTAGAAATTTAGTCGAACGGATCGACCCCAGTTCTTATATTTTAAGGCCAGATACTTTTGCCGAACTACTAAATTACGAGAACGTAAACCACCAACACCGGCTGTCAAGCGGTGGTGGCGCGCGCGCACACACACACACACACACACACACACACACACACACACACACACACACGCACGCACGCACACGTGTATATGACGGGATTCTTTCAGTTTCCGTCAACCAAATCTACTCACAAGGCTTTGGTCGGCCCGAAGCTATAGTAGAACACACTTGCCCAAGTGAACCCGGGACACCAATTAGTTGGAAAGCAAACTTCTTACCACACAGCCACGTCTGCGCCTATAGAAAAATGTCACTTGCCACTTTGTTTGTTTTTTAAACCCTGGTACTTATCTCTAGTTTTCTTAGCTATAAGTGGTTGAGAGATTTATATTTGGTCTACGGGGGAGGGGTAGCTTTTCCCATAGGATAGAAATTGAAGTCGGTTTTAGATTTAAAAAATTTTATCAGTCCCTTGTTTCTACAAATCGATTATTCATGTAAACTATATTCTAACAGTCTATCAAACACCCCCAGTCTCTGTGACCTCATAGGTAAACACCTCAGTGCACTGGGTCACGTGACAGTTAGGTAACGTGACCGCGACAAAAGCAGCGAATTAGCAGTCATGAAATGTCAAAATAAAGCACCAGTCTACGATGGTGGACTAGCATCTCTTTATAGCATCGGGCGGAAAACGTTATGGACTACTTTGCTGATAGCATTCGAGCCAATTTGGCTTCGGTTTGAGGATGCCTTTCTCCCTCTCAACAGACTCGAAGACTCTGTTATGAGTCATGGAAATCACCTGCTCTCCCGACTAAGCAATAAAAGAGAAAAAGAAAAAGAAAACACGAACCATTGAGTTCTTGGTTGTTCCTCATCTTTCGGTCACCAATTAGAGCATTATTTGATTTTGTTATTATCAAGCACAAACATTAAATATATTTCTCATATCACGATAAAGCTATAACGATGAAACTGCCCAAATGGCAATGAAACTGCCCCTAAACATTAACGTATTACAAGGACAAATTCAGCTAGCCAACCAGGAAATGTAGCCAAATTACCTTCAAATTACACTGCTTCATATTAAAAGGACACATTAATCATGTTTTCCTACATGGCCCCTAAAAAGGGAATACTTTTCACCATTGAAGTGTTAGATCAGGGTTGACCAGAAGGATAAGCAAATCCAATTCATTCAAAGATATGATACAACGTAGAGCATTAAGCTTTCAAGTAACCCAAATCATATTACGATGTATGGAGCCTAAGGTCTTTAGATATGGAAATGCTTCAAACACGAACACCTCGTAAACATTCCAAACGTCCTTTACTTGTACACTACTCACTCTTCTTGAGTGGCAATTAATACTTGGGCCCTTGCGTTTCCTGCTCATTTCACTAAGATAGTATGTTTAGCAGCTGATTATATTTATACAGTGGAAGCTACGTGAAGTCATCGATTTCGGACGAAGACTTTTAGAGTAATAACCGGTTGATAGCATTAAACAAAGGATCTCGTTGGATTCTGAGTGTATTTGATACTTATTTTGATAACGATAACGTTTGTAAATATCACCAGTGACTAGAATTAGTGGCTTCCATTGAATTTGAAATGCTAGCTTTGGTCTAATCGCTTTTTCTCTTTTTGTTTTTTTGCTTTTGTTATAAGAGGGCTGTTGGGTTTGTTGCATAATAGAACAATGTAATTGTGTTGGTGTCTTGTTCAGTTTGTCCTTCAGATATCAAAAGCTTTTACATATATTCGTAGGTTTATGTCGCACTCACATCTACTAATAACATTTAGAACAGTGTTTGCTTCTCAAGGTGTGGGCGTAGAAATATTTTTGTGGGATGGCGAGTTACTTCAGAATAGGCCTAAGTAATAAGTGAATAAAAACAGAAAATTTAAGGAAAATTTCTTATACACACACAGATACACACAAACACAATACATACATAACTATATATATATATATATATATATATATATACATATATATATATATATATAATTATAGATATAAAAATATGTAAATATATATAAATATATAAAATATATAGTTTTAGGGAAAATAACCAAGTTTCAAGAACTCATCGATGAAAATCCACTATCACATATAGAAAAATTAACAATTAAAAGCACAATAAATGAGTATAATATAAAACAAAGTAAATATCATAAGATAAAGATAATAAAATGACTACACGTGTTTCATAACTAATTTTCAAATAGAAAGGAAATTTAAATCGATTAAAATCAATTAAAATCAATTGAAATTATCGAAAATAAATTCTATTAAAAAATATAGCTAATCTTCAGGTCGAAAGTAGAACAATAACTAAGATAAATAAATATATATATCTCAACCAACAATAAGTAGCAAATGAAATTATATGAAATACTTATTTTATAAAGATAGAAAAATTATTAAAAATATCAAAATATCAAAATAATAAACATTCAATAATCATCCCTGCATCCATTATAATATATGCTAACATGTATATTATATACAAAAACCAGCTTACATAAATTATCATTGTTTTAAATTATCATTGTTTTAAATACAATTTGAACGAAGTTTAAGTTTAAAATAATAATGAAGATAAAATTAGTACATATTTAACCGGTGTAATAGTTAAAGCTATACTATTTAAAACTAAAAACGTTTATTTAATTATCATTAAAAAATCAATTGAATAATAGAAATATACAAGAATATTTATTTCTACAAACGTAAAAATAAAAATATGAATGAAGAAATTATGAATGAAAAAATTATGAATGAAAAAATTAGGAAAGAAAAAAATTATTAAGAATAAAAGATTAAACTTTATATATATATACAAAGTTTTAATTAAAAAACCTTTAATGATATTATAAACAATAAAGACTAATTATTAATCAAATATTATTAATCAAAAACAATCGAAAATATATCAACACTATTCAAATCGAAGTTCTAATATTATGTTGAAATGAAACTATAACTTCTAAATAATTTAGTGTTAAATAAGTTATCTATTAATATATATTAATATATATATTTTATATATATTTTATCTATAAAGCTCAATTTAATTTTGATTTTTTATAAATTGATTTTAATTGAGTTTTTACCTGTAATTTTGGATTTTGTCCCTAATATTATTATAAATATATATATATATATATATATATATATATATATATATATATATATATATATATATATATATATATATATATATATATATATATGTATATATATATATATAAATATCTTAGGAGACACATTACATGTGATCTTCTTCTAGCACATTAACAGTCCACCTAGTGGTCTCCTTTTTATATATATGCATACAATAATCCTTAGAGATCTCAGATATTTTTTCTGAATCTCCTTGATTCTTTTAATGTGCTTGTTCCCTGGTATTAAATGGATATTACCCTATTATATTAATTAATATCCAATTTTTACCTTACTGTTTTAATATATATTTACATATATATATGTATATTTACGTATATATATACTTATATATATTTATATACAATATATATATATATGTATATACACAATATATATATATATATATATATATATATATGTATATACACAATATATATATATATATATCTATAATGTTATGATCTGAGAGAGATGTGGGCGTTATTTTCACATTATGGATTAGGCTCACATTGTTTGTGAAGCAGAGGTCTAAAATATTGCTTCCCCTGGTTGGTTGGAGTATCACTTACAGTTATAGTTATATGTAAGTATAGTATATAGTTACATATAAATATATATATACATATTTATCTATATATATTTATATATTTATATATATATATTTACATATATATCTATCTATATATATATATGTATATATTTATATATATACATACATACATATATATATATATATATATATATATATATATATATATATATATATATATATATATATATATATATATATATATATATATATGTAAATATATATATATATATATATTGTGTATATACATATATATGTATTGTATATAAATATATATACGTAAATATACATATATATATGTAAATATATATTAAAACAGTAAGGTAAAAATTGGATATTAATTAATATAATAGGGTAATATCCATTTAATACCAGGGAACAAGCACATTAAAAGAATCAAGGAGATTCAGAAAAAATATCTGAAATCTCAAAGGATTATTGTATGCGTATATATAAAAAGGAGACCACTAGGTGGACTGTTAATGTGCTAGAAGAAGATCACATGTAATGTGTCTCCTAAGATCGAATTGTTCTCAAAGGAAATTTAGCGAAGTAGCAAAAACGTATGCAGGTAAGACAAGTGAAAATTACATAAATATATACCGTTATCTGTAAACTATTTTCGAAATTAACATTTTCTTACTTCGCTAAATTTCTTTTGAGAACAATTCGGTCTTCCTCCTTTTTCTCCTTTCCTCCGTCTGTCTTTTCTTCCTCTCTTTTCTCTTCCGTCTCCACAACTGTATTTTCAGCCATTGACCTCTGTAGGGGCAGTATGCTCTAATGTGGCCCTTTTGGCCACATTTAAAACAACGTGGTACTCTGCTCTCTACCCACACCCTCAGCACGATTTCCCCCAACGTCACCGTTTCTGCCAAGTTTTCGAGATGACCTACCTTTGCTTGAATGATTAGCTCCAGTGTCCTTCCTTTCCACCCTCCTTCTGTTTCTGTGGCTTGGAGGACAGCTACCTTCTCCTCGTTTCCAACAAGGACAGCTGCCGTTACCCAAGCCACTTCTATATCCGGTGGAATTGCTTCTACCCTCACCTTGGAAGTCTTTCTTCCAAGGTATGTGGCCAGAAGCACTACCTCCTCTGTTTTCACCGCCACACTCGCTAGCCTCCTCGCCTCCTCTACTGCTCTAAATTGTACGACCATTGTGCCATATTGTCTTCCTTTCATCATGTATATTATATCTTTCTACTTCTTCCTTAGTGCTTTTTCCGTTTCAGCTTCCACCTGCTCGGCCTTTTTTCCTTTTAAGGAGAACACCTTATATGTGATCGTTCTTCTTTCCATTCTCTCCATAATTCCTTTGGGGGGGGGGGTGACAGCTTCACTTCCCCTCCCACCTTCTGTACCATCTTCTCATATTCCTTCAGACCGGCCAAGTCCTACTCCCTTCGCTTCATCTCCGTGACCTCAGCGAAACTCCTTGTCTTTTCCAACACACCGTCCATCTTCATGACCGCTCTTCGCAGCTCCTCCTCTGCTGAAGACAACTCAGACCCGCTAAAATCTGAGTACATTGTCTCTATCCTCGAAGCAGCCCAAAAAAAATACAATGCCTTTGAAAGAATACAAAGAAATCGTCGATACACCATCCATGAACAACAATCGTTTATTGACAGTTTCAGCTATGACTATCGGTCACCTCCTTGAGTTAGACATGTGAGCTGTTCAGAATAATTTTCAGATTCCCTTTAGAAGTATATCCGATATCCTACAGGTAATTAATGCACATTACTTAAGCCGCTAACATCTTATTTAATTCATTGTTTCCCAACAAATATGTTATCCCTTTCTTAAGTTTCAAACCACACAAGGAAAATTTCATATTCAATGGATTTTATGTGATGAACAAGTTTGTAAATTTTATAATTGCTTTTTTTTTTCAAGGCGATATATGTAACGTAGATGATCCAGCCAGTAACCGAAGCTTACACCTCGCCCTACAGTACTTATCTACTGTGTGTTCATTATTCCAATAATTGTTCTTTACGAATGAAAATGGTAACACATTGTATCAATAGATACTTTCACTTAGCTTTATATATTCTTTTCTACTGTTGGCACAAGGCTCAAAAGGGGGACAGTCGATTAGATCGATCCCAGTATGCAACTGGTACTTAATTTATCAAAGACGAAAGGATGAGAGCAAAGTCGACCTTGGCGGAATTTGAGACAGACGAAATACTGCTAAGCATTTCGCCCGGCGAGCTAACGTTTCTGCCAGCTCGCCGCCTTACTTAGCTTTATATATTACTCCAATATTAGTTTACAATGTCATTTTCCTGTTATGTGAGCCAACATCTCTTTTATATATGTCTCTTTCCTCGCATTTTTCGTTCACATTATGTAATTGTTTCTTCCTTTCACATTGGGCGAATGTGTGCCATTCCTTCCTTGTTTGTTCTCACTGGAAATTGTGAAATCTGTAAAACAAATCTATAAATCCTTTCTTTCTTTTCTTAAAATTAAAGTGATAACGGATTGGATCAGAATTTAAATGTTTCCTGTGAGGTTTCTTGCTAGCTCAGATTCTACTTCAATTAACTTGAGACAGATAACTTCTGACGTATAAATTACAAAACATTGTGGAGTAATATAGTTTCATCTGGAAATATTATGAGAACTAGAGTACACTGTAAAATGTCAACTCTTACAAACCAAGATTCAGCTACTTTTTTCATTCGGTCAATCTGCAAAAACAGAAAAAATTATATTTTCCGATTTTACATGTTAAGTGATGTAGAATCTATAGCGCCATTGGATGTTGTTTGAATTCATCTTGCTTCACTTATATCACAACTTCGTAGTTCCTTATCCATATTTATTTGTTGCTTGGATTCAGTAAGACGTATCGTGTTTTCACTGTTGGAACAAAGTCGTAAATTTATTAGAGAAAAATTAATTTAATCAAGATATAGGTACAAGATACAGGGTATGTAGTAAGAAGCCTGCTTCCCAACCATATGGTTTCGGATTCCTTCCCACGGTGTGGCATCTTGGGCAAGTGTCTTCTACTATAGTCCAGGGCCGACCAAAAACTTGTGAGTGGATTTGATAGACGGAAACTGGAAGAACCCAGTCACGCGCGCGCGCGCACACATACACACACACATATATATATATAAATATATATATATAAATATATATATATAAATATATATATATATATATATAGAGAGAGAGAGAGAGAGAGAGAGAGAGAGAGAAAATAGATACATATACAGTTGTCACTTATTGTGACTGACGGTGCAAGTAGAGCCTACATTGCCAGAAATAAGAGTTATGCACTGACAGGGGAGATAACCGCTTCTTTGCAGTTTTAGGGGTATTTAACTCTTATTTCTAGCAATGTACGTGCTACCCTGCACCGTCAATCACAATTAGTGACAAGTGAATTTTTCCTTTTTGGTTTTATGTTGCGTATAGCCGCCTTCGTTAGTTTATAATTTATACATATACATGTGTGTATAAATGTATGGATGAATGTCTACGTGTATGTGTATGTATATATTTGTGAGAACCCACCACCGCTTGTCAACCGGTGTTGGTTTATTTACGTCTCCGTGACATCGTAGTTCGGCAAAAAGAGGCCGTTGGAATAAGAACTAGGCTTTAAAATATGTACTTTGGGTACGCTTTAGAGGGTGCAATTTCATTTGACTTAACACCTACAAGTCACAAGTTTATAGCTGAAGATAATCATGTTTCTACCAATTAATGAACCCGCTTTTGCTTTTTCCAGGAATATAATAAATTGAACTCGTACCCACTATACTGTGCTTACGATTTTAAACTATTAAAGAATTTATTGTAACATATGTATATAAATATAATACATACAGCTACAACATCGATTCTCCGGAAACTGTGGTACCAAACACTACGAAATGCTGATTTTTTTCCAACCAAAGATGGTTACCTTGGCCAATACATTCTAAATTAAATTAAGTATTGAATTTACTTAAATAAATAATTGAAACACAGTTACCAGTACATTAGTGTAAAATAGCCCGAATCATAAGAGCTTTCAGGCCATCAGTGTCCGGAACATGTCGGTGTTGTTGCACCTGTGTACGTGTGTATGTGTGTGTGTGTGTATATATGCACACACGCACGCACACACACATATATATACACACGATGGGATGCTGAAAAGTTCATGGTTTTAAGGGCATCGCGAAAAGCCTTGTTGGAAGCCCAACCTTCCGAGTTCTTTTACAGGGCTTAGAAAACTGAAGGGCCGCTGCATGTGTCAATCTGAGAAGGGAATATGTTGAACAGAATCATAATTAACTGATCCTCCTGTATTTTCTTTTACCAAAGCCAGGAACTTTTCAGCATCCCCTTGCGCGCGTGTGTGTATCCATACATACATACATACATACATATATATACATATATATATATATATATATATATATATATATATATATATATATATATATATATATATATATATATATATATATATATATATATATATATATATTGCATGTATGTATGTATAAATATAAACTATCTGTATAGCATATACTATATATATGTGTTTTTTTTTCTTTTCAAAAGGTGGTACCGGCGACAGTAATCATTGGCTTGGAGTGACGGTTGACACGAACCCCAGAAAGGATAGCAATTTCATTGTAATTTGTTTACACAGCTTCATAACACAATTGATATGTTATAATAATGAACATGCGTACACACTACGTAAGCTTCATATAGGTGCACACACATACAAATACATAGTTCGATGTGCATATATAACGCATTCGATAGCAAAAGGGATGTTGGCATTAAATCGAATTATTTACAATTGCGAATATGTATTTAAGTGAACTACTATTGTTTAATAAGTGTTGAAATATTGTTGAAATTGTTCAAGACAATTGAAATTTTTTTTATTATACTTTTTTAAATTTAGAGCTAGTTTATAGATTTGATTATTTAAGTGGCTTTTTCTGTCTCTACAACGCTTGGAATCTTCTCACCCCATTCCTCGCTTGTTTATTATTGATCAAACAGCTTAAATTACAATTTGAAAGAGTGTGGATCAAACTCTTTTTTGTTTTTGCGCGGATGATGTTCCAAATATACCTTGAAGATGAAAAAAAAATCTTTAAAATTTTGTTGAATATTTCCACTAAACATCATATAGTCGTATGTTTGTAGCAGCAACGATGGTGTCAGCAATAGTAGCGGTGGTGGTATTCAGCTCTGTATGATGAACGCCATAGAGCTAAGAAGGAACAGAACCGAGTCTTTGATCTGATTTCGATTCTTAATTTTAGTAGATGACATTTCTGAAAATTCATGCCATTAAGTTTTACCATTGGTGGTGATCCGGTCCAGATACCTAACTCTGCATTCTTAGTACGAATGCGCTAGGATCGTACATAGGTAATATAGTGAGTTAAAAAAAAAACTACGATTAAATGAGAGATTATTGAAGCCCCTGCCCAAGGAACCGTGTAATGAGATCAAACTGAAACCACGTGGTTGCAAAGCTAACGTCTTAATATATAGTGATGACGAGGCGGCGAGCTGACAAAATCATTAGCACACCGGGCAAAATGCTTAGTGGTATTTCATCGCTCTTTAAATTCTTAGTTGAAACTCTGTCACGTTCGATTTTGGTTTTCGTCTTTTAGGGGTCGGTAAAATATGTACCAGTTGATAACTGGGGTCGATGTAAGCGACTTACTCCCTCCCCAGAAATTTCTGGCCTTGTGCCAAAGTGTGAAACCAATGCACAATGATAATAATTGAAATTGTATATACAAATAGATGTTTGACTGCTACTGTTATGTTGAAAGCTCCACGTAGCTCATCAGAATCCAGTCTGCTTCCTGTAAAAATTACATAAATTCTATACCGAGTAGTATTACTAGTTATGAACTAAAGGGCAAATGTAGGAGGATTATGATATAAATACGAATTTATACTATAATTCTTACGTACGTTTCACTATTATGGTTGTTTGGAGCTGTGTATTTGGTGTTCCAAGTGCATTTCCGTGCTCAACTACGTACCATGAAGGATAAGATATTCCCTGATGATCCGTTGTGGTTGAGCATCTAAATGTATTTGGAACATGTATTGCAGGGCTCCAAACAACCATGATGTGCAGGAACGCGAATAGGAACTATAGTATAAACTTCTGTGTATTCTTATTTCTCATATACAGTGCTGATATTAATTAATGAGTTCGGAATGAGGAAAAGTGAAGTCGACACTGGCTCGGAACGTACAGTTCGTCGCTCAACTGATTCTTAGATTCCACTCTTCTCCCCATCACTAATAATAATTTCTAATTTTGGTACAATCCCCCCTATCTAAAAATTGGTATCGTTGCCCTAATCGACCCTAGTAATATATTTATTTTGTAAATTCGGAAGTATAAAAGTCCTAGTTGACCTTGGAACGATTTAAACTTAGAACGTAGGGTTATATAAATACTGCAAAGCATTTTGGATGAAAGGCAAGCCGATTAAATCTATCCCTATACCTAACCGTTATTTTAATCTATCGACCTTGAATGGATAAAAGGTAAAAATCAACCTTGGTAGGATTTGAACACAGAATGTAAATGGTCGGAAATGAATATCGCAAGGCATTTTCTTAGACATGCTAACTATTATATCGTCCATCACCTTCTTAATTTCTTAGATATGCACAAGACCAAAAATTCGTGGATGGGCAGTTGGTCGATTAACTCTGCCCGATGTTTAACGGGTACTTTATTATATTGATCCTAGAAGACAGAAAGACAATTTATTTAAACTCAGAACATAAAGAGCCGGATGAAACAATGCAAAGCATTTTTCAGGTATTTTAACGATTCTCCTTTATTAATTGCCGCCTCTGGCTTTTGATAATAAGACCACTCTTCGGTCATGAATGACCATGGGTTTTCACCTAGAAAGTTACACTCCCAGGCACAAGTCCGAGCAAAGTTGTTTAAGGAAGACCAGCAGTTGCCTATGCATACCAGCCTCCCCTCTAACCACCGCCCATGTATCCAAGGGAAAGGCAAAGGCCAATACAGCTTGGCACCAGTGACGTCGCAACTAATTTCTACAGCTGAGGGAACTGGAGCAACGTAAATTAAAGTGTCTTGCTTAAGAACACAACGCACAACTCGGTCCGGGAATCGAACTCACTACCTCATAATTGTGAGCCTGACACTCTAACCACTGAGCTATGCACCTTCATGCCTTTGACTACTGGTCAATGACAATAAGGTAGAAAAGCGCCAAACTTAATGTTTTACAGCATTCAATTATATCTTTGTATATTTTATCAGCAAGTTTTATCAAAGTTGACTTTGCCTTTCATCCTTTTGGGTTCGATAAAATACGTAGCAGTAATGATGGATGATCTAGTGTCAGCGACTAAAGCGCCACCTTTCAGAAGTTTTTCTTTAGTGGAAACGAATAATATGAAGATAAATATTTAAATAGATTACTATATTTAACGAAGTCAACTATATTGATTTCAAATTTTGGCACAAGACCAGCAACTTCAAGGGAGAGAGTAAATCGGTTACATCAACCCCAGTGCTCAACTGGCAATTATTTTATCGATCCCAGAAGGATGAAAAGCAAAGTAGACCTCGGTGGAATTTGAATTCAGAACGTAAAGATGGACGAAATCCCATTAAACATTTTGCCCGGTGTGCTAACGATTCTGCCAGCTCGCCGCCTTAACGAAGCAAACTATATTAGAAACAATATTAAATTCTCTCTAAACAATGAGTTATTGCTACATAAAGTGACTATTGTTGTGTTTGTCTGTATTGCTTTGTTCAATGATCAGTTATTCTCTAATTATATACAAGTTACCTGTTTCGTACCTGTTTATAAGAACATCTAAAAGCTTTGATTAGAAGGAAAACAAAAACTGAAGTCAGGAACGACAGAAACTGTGATGTGAAAAAATTATTATACATCGCTTTAAGGATGAAGTTTTTGTTATAGAAAGTAACACAGAAAAGCATAGAGAGATTGTACATAGAGAAGTAATTTTGCAGATGCAAGATGTAATACTGATTGAGATGTAGATACATCAATGATATGATAAATAAGCCAGAAATGTTAAATTATATTATTTTATTTACTACATGTTAATGTTAATTTCTGTTATATTTTCTATAAGGTATGTAGTCATAGAAATATTACAACGCTATCCGATTTACATGGAAATTATGATCAACAGACCGGATCTTGTTTCGAGATATCGGGTACGAAGATTGATGTAACCACCAAACCTAGAAGTAAGGCAACTGCCGGAATATCTGCTCGTTATTCACAGGTAAGCAAATCTTTTCATATACATGTTGTTGAATTGTTATGATAATTAAGATGAGAAAGGAATGGTATCAACATAATGCTATTTAGTGTAAAAAAGGAAAGTAGAGTATTATTTTGCAAAATTGAAATTATACGATATACAGTATGGTGTAATTGTTTAGTGCAAGAAAACCAATTATCGGTCCAGGCAGTCGACACTTTTCACTCGCAATATTTTTCTTATTCTGGCAGAAATAAATCTGTTTTTAATTACCCTACGTGGAATTACCAGAGTTTGTTTATCATGAGAATAGCATATCCAAAGATCCAGTTTAGTCAGACGGTATAACTAATGACAAATAGTATAAACAAAAGTCAAACATATTCCGTCTTCTAGTGTTCATACAACACTTATCGGTTTTGTTATCCAAATTCTAGCGAGAGATCTATGTTACATGCAGGCTCCTTCCTTGCAAAAATGAAACACGTATATTAGCGTGTACATACATACATACATACATACATACATACATACATACATACATACATACATACATGCATGCATGCATGCATACATACATACATGGAAACCTGAGATATGTAACACACTGCCTAAATACCAATCTTGAGAACTTATGTTTCTCAAAACCAGAAAGGAGAAAACTAATTCGAAAACTACAGATCCAATACATCACTGGAACTGTGAAAATTTGTAAAACTTTCCAGAAGTTTATCGTTTAAATATATATGAGCAGGTCTAGATATGCAACTAAACGCACGAGAATACATACATGCATACATACATACATACATACATACATACATACATACATACATACATACATGTATACAACTCTATCGACAATCACAAAGAAAATAGAGATAGCTACAGAAGAAGCATTTGAAGAATTTCTGAAGGAAACTAAACACCTGACAACATTCTATACAAGAGGCAGAAAATACCGCACAGTGGAGGTGAGGTTTGCCATTGAACAGGACACAATAAATCACTCCACTGTGATGCTGAAGACGGCGGAAAAATCGGTACTCCTACCTACCTACTACGGCAAAAGGGTCGCCAGAGTGAGAATAGGTAGAGTACCACCAGAAATCAAAGAAGCGTGGCTGTTGGCAGCCGTAATGCACAAAACTGAGGAAGACGCCAAAATTCTAAAATTGACAAAGACAAAGAAAGTAAATTGTAGGGATACGCATTAGAAATGGTCATCCAGGTCGGACAATAAAATCTAAATCGAATTGCTGAAGAAATAATACAAGAAGAAATAATAAATCGCTGAAGAGGTGATTCTACCGGAGGACATAAGGTTGAGAGTGGTGGTGGAAGGAAGACCACCAACCTGCTCTCAATGCGGAGAGAATGGTCACATGAGAATAAAGTGCCTCCAGGGATACAGTAAAAATGAGGAAAGCCAAGAGGGGTAGAGTGCCGAAGTGGCGGCCCTAGCAAGCGAGAAATGTACGGAGAAAGCGTAGGAAGCATTTACGGAGGTGAACAGGAGTTAAAGAAGAGAATCTGTGAACTCACCTCCGAAGAGTCCAAAAAAGAAAAAAAGTGAAATGGACATTGTAGAGCTTATGCGGTACACATCTCCACCAGCATCACCAACAAAAGGAAACAAAAAGGAAACCTACCCAGACAACCCAAGTTCACCGCAGAAACAAACAGTTAAAAAGCCCAGGAAAAATAAATGGTATTTGGTAACATATACAAAAGTACGGTGATAGAAAGGAAAATTACCAAATTCAAATTGGTAATTAGAGTAAGATTACCAGCGGTGCTTTACAAAGAAAATACAAAAGGCATAGTAATAGACCGAGAGATGTATGGAAAATTAAAAGGATGGTTTGGAACCAACATAGACCCATTGGGAGTGGAGATAGAGTTCGACGACCTACCGTCTGCTGTGGATTATGTAGATTTGAAGCCATACATGAACTCGTAAAGCGCGAGTAAACTTTTAAAATTTTGTTAAAATAGACTACACATACGATCTAAAAGGTAAAAAAGAGAGGAAAAAAAGAGAAAAATGATATAAAAACTTTTTATTGAAACAGTTAAATGGCACTGCTTGAGAGTGGGGTTCAAACAGCCTCGTTAATTATTATTCATCTCATTAATTCGTTTTGTTTTTAATCCCATTGTGGGGTTCAGTCTCTCTCTCTCTGTATTATGGCCTATGTGCCAAATAAAGAAATACTGTCAGCGAGGTACGCTGTTCAGGTCAGTCACGCAGACGACGAAATACGTCGTCATAATACGGGATATCACATACATACATACATACATACGTACATACATACATACATACATACATACATACGTACATACATACATACATACATACATACATACATATGCAGAACAGTGAACATATGAAAGACTTTTCTTAAAATTCAGAACTGTTATTACTCTCTATATGACAATGATGTAATTGTGCTGCTTAATTAGAAACCAGCTCATTCTTTACAAAAAGAAACTGTCTATTTGCATGTGTGTGTGTGTGTGTGTGTTCAGAATATTTTAATCACATATTATTTATTTACAGGATGGCGATTCTATTATCATTGGAGCTCCAACGCACGGTTCACGAGGTGAAGCAACTTTTTTCAGCTCTTAAAATTACTTCAAGAAATTTCCATTTTTTATTGTTAATGTTGTTGTTATTTAGTCCCAGGTCAATCTTGATCGAACAAACATGTATACATTCAGCCACACAGAAAAAAACGACTCAATAATGCATCTACACAGACACACACACACACACACACACACACACACACAAATCTTTTATTCTTTACTTGTTTCAGTCATTTGACTGCGGCCATGCTTAGGCACCGCCTTGATGGAGGTCAGTCAAACAAATCGACCATAGGGCTTATTGTTTAAAGTCTAGTACTCTATCGGTCTTTTTGGCCGAACCGATATGTTACGGGGACAGAAGCACACCAACACCGGCTGTCAAGTGGTGGTGGGGACAAACACAGACACAAAGAAACATACACATATATATATACATATATGACGTGCTTCTTTCAGTTTTCGTCCACCAAATCCACTCACAAGGCTTTGGTTGTCCTTGGGTTATGATAAATGACACTTGCCCAAGGTGTCACGCAATGCGACTGAATCCGGAACCATGGTGTGATTAAGAAGTAGCTCCTTGCTACACAGCCACGCCTATATATATATATATATATATATATATATATATAGAGAGAGAGAGAGAGAGAGAGAGAGAGAGAGAGAGAGAGACATATATATAGAGAGAGAGAATTAACATATATATATATATATATATATATATATATATATATATATATATATATATGTGTGCTGAATCTCTCATTGACTCTAGTTTCATGCTACAGTAGTCCTTAGGAGAAAACTACTGTTACTCGGCGTTTCTTTTCTGTTATATAAATCAGCGTTTATACCTCTTGTTTCTATTGGTTAATTTCAAGTGTTGTTTTTTTTTGTTGATTTTATGAAGGAATTTTCTATGCCTGTTTATTTCAATGGTCGCTTTCTCTTTGTGTTTTGAAGCTGCTTATTTTGTCTCCATTCTCATTCATGCATACATACATACATACATGCACGCATGCATACATATAAGCGTGCACACATGCATGCATACATACATGCGCACATACATACATGCATTCATACATACATGCGTACATACATATACATACATATATATGCGTATATGTATATCTGTAGCTACTTATTAACATATGTGTATATATATATATATATATATATATATATATATATATAGAAATATAATATTTCTAAATCTCTCAGAGAGATTTAAGCAGTAGTGGAGCGATAAAGTTGTAGTATATTGTCAACTTAATGTGACAATCCCAATAAGGGAACACACTACTGCCGTTTAGCCCTAGGAAGCTGGATCGCTTCCTGTCGGCCTTGACACAATTACTGTGTCCTTAAGTTTGCGAGGGGGAGATTTAGAAATATTATATTCCTAATTTTGCTGATCAGTGAATAAACTTCACTATGATTTATATAAGTTTGCGAAGGCGAGACAGGCTTCTCTATCCAGCTGGCAAGCTACTTCAGGCTGATGACGAGCAAAGACTCAGAAACATGTCCCTGAATGCTGGCTAGGCTGGGTGGAGGAGCTTGTCTCCCCCTCGCAAACTTAAGGACACAGTAATTGTGTCAAGGCCGACAGGAAGCGGTCCAGCTTCCTAGGGCTAAACGGCAGTAGTGTGTTCCCTTATTGGGATTGTCACATTAAGTTGACAATATACTACAACTTTATATATATATATATATATATATATACAAGTGAGTAGACAAACGAAAGAAGGGAGCTCAACACATTTATTGGGAGTTAGATGTGTGGCTCAACTGATGAATTCAAACTCTTTAGTACTCTTGAGTTTCAAGCGTGTCGCTAGTCTTCGGTCATTGGAATCTGAATCTCCGATGGCCGAAGCCTAGCGACACGCTTCAAACTCACAGTACCAAGGAGATTGGCTCAAACTGTTTTGATCCAAACACACACACACACACACACACACACACACACACACACACATACACACACACACACATATATATATATATATATATATATATATATATATATATATATATATATATATATATATATATACATATATATACACACACACACATGCATATATGTATATATATTCAACTCTTCTTTCAGAGCGTGGCGGTTACATCTTCAAAAGTTCGCAACAGCCTGCCAGTCAACCAGAGGACTCTATACCTCTTAATCAAACATATGCAGGTAAATTTCCATTTAATATTGACCTATATAACGTGTAGATGTTAAAAAAGTATTCACTTGTATGACTTTAATCCCTTTCAGTGGGTACATTACTCGCTGACTGATTAAATTCTTTTGGTTACTGCAATAAAACACTTTTTGTTCTGAGTAAAATGCGAAAGATTTACCCGCACGAGATGAACGCGGGAGTATTTACGTGTTCGCACTCCTTAGATTTACCATGAAACTCTCCTTTAGATTCCATTCATCCGTCTTAAAATTGATGCCTAAAGTAGATTTTGTGGTATAAATTTTTCCTAAATAAATGATGGGATGGTCATGACTGGAACATAGTGTCTCATAAGTTTACTTAAGCTTATATAATATGGGTCTAGGCAAAAGCAATGACTATGAGCGAGACTTTATTAAATCACCCAAACCGCTAGGAATATCCGTAAATCCACACTCAAACAACACTTTTATAAAACGGAAATGGCTCATTGGGTAAAGTATTCATCTGTACACTACTCCTGAACAAAAGTGGAATGGCTTTCTCTTAAATAAATATCATCGATGGTCCAAGAGTCAAACAATGACAACAGCTTAATGTCACTAATGTACTGGTGTGTTCTTTTCCTGGTAAATTTATTTTGTTCCCAAGATATACCAAGTTCAGAGAATTGCGAATAAATTATATACAGGGAAGCACATAGTTGGTCTTTTCTTCTGTCCATCCTCTTTTTCCGTTCTCTTTTGCAACCTCCTATCGCTTCCCATTAAGTCCGGCATTAGTAATTAATGCTTTCTCACTTTTGTATAAGACCCATTATTCTTTGAACAGGTGTATATCCAACAGTATAAAGATGGCTTCTATTGCATGTCATGACACGTTTTGAAAGCACAAAATAATTATTTTAAGATAAATACTACCTTAATGGTAGTTATCAGGCCTGTACTAACCACCGTTTCTAGTCCACCCTCTCTAGAACGTATCCCCTCTTTGCCATGCGGTCGCTTTTCAAGATAAACGTCAAAAGCACCGACCCCACTTATCTAGGAAAGCTTGCAAAAACTACTGGTGTAACCTCTTCCTCCAGAGAAAGGGATTAGAATTTCATTCAATAAGTGTATTTTGTCCAGTGAATACGTTTCATTCATAGGTGTATTTTCTCCAGTAAGAGTATTTCATTCCTTAAGTATATGTGGTCCACTAAGTAAACTTCATTCGTAAGTGTATTTCACTCGCAAATATCTTTCGTCTGATAAATGTATTTCTTTCTCTGTGCAGCTACTATCGTTCAATAATTCAATTTATTTATTTATTTGTTTTACTGTCAGTTCATTTACTTTATTATCCTTCTTCTCTATCGATCTATCTTGTAAGTTACAAGATCTGCTTTTTTGTCTTGCTTTATGAAAAGCTACTTTTCATACACACTATCACAGTTGATAAACCTACACATTGACTTTTGCAACTTCGTTTATTCACCTTAGTATCAAATCTATTTTGAACTATTCTTTAGTGATAAAGTCATCGTTTCTCTTTCTCTTTTATTGTTTTGAGCCGTTGTTTTCTTTTATTTTTTCTTCTTTTTTTTAAATGGTATAGTCAGAAATGGAAGGGTAGTGTTTAGAGCTTTATTCAGTATCTTCCAGACTGGTTAGAGGAAGAGACGAAATCATCTCCAGACACGAGAACCGATTCGAATGCTTACAAAGTGAATATTTTCCTATGGCCAAGTGATGGTGTTAAATAAATCGGATTAAGTCTACCACTAGCCTCATTCTGCAATTAATTTTGGTGCTATCTAGCCTCAGATCAATCTGTTGTTGCTGAACAGTCTCCATGAATAATGGTATGTGGTGAAATGACGTTTTCTTGTTATGAGTTTGTTGTCGTCGAAACACCGCAGTTGGGTAGAGATTTGAGCTTTATTGAACTATGCTAGCCATGGTATGTACAAACTGATCGGTAATCAACTAAATCACTTTCAAGTCCTTTATTGGTACTTTGCTTTATTGAGCACAGAAAGATGTAAAGGCAAGGTTGATTGCAGCGGGATTTGAACTCAGAGCATCAAGCATATAACTAAATGCTGCAAAGATTTCTGTTCGACACTCTTATGATCCAGCCATCCACTACCCACTTTATATTTATAATTTTAATTTTTGATTTCAAATTCCACGGAGATCAACTGAGAACATCATTTCGAGAGTCGATAGAAAGTGTTACAGCCAAGAACTGAGAGCAAACTTAATCGCCCCAACTCTTTCCAAATTTCAAGGTTTTACATACCGAAGTTAGAAATTACAATTAGAAATAATTAGTGATTAAAACGCCTTAAATTTATTTTCAACAGGTTATGCTGTTAATATGGTCGGCAGTAAAATAATTTTGGGAATACCCAGGTATCAGGACTATGGAGCAGTAAGTACAGTCATTTTATATTTCTTTCCTTTGAGCTTCAACAACATACCTCATTTAAGAAAGATATGATACAGTGATTAATGTAACAGAAAAACAACTCTTAAGTCATAGGCATCATATCTTGCTAGAGACATTTCGTTGGGCTTCTGAGCAGAAGTCTCAATCGTTCAGGTAATAGACTATGTATTGTATTGAAAGGATTTCGTCCCTGTCTACTTTAAGGCTCTGTAATTCTTGGTTGTTGAAATAGTCTCAACACTTTCGCATCAAGCGATACAAACTTGTATCCTGATATAACATATTATGCAGAAGACCATGAATTCAGTAATGATTTAGAGAGTTTACTAAGTGGAACTTGTGATATGCCAAGAATCAGGTTCGTGGGAAGAGCGTTGATTGAAATCAAGATAGCTCCAGCAAACGAGGAAAGGGAGAAATATAAGAATAACAGCAAGAAGTGCAAAAACAAAATATTGGATATACCTGCGTTTCTATGGATTAAGAAATTGGTCATGCAGGAAATAAATTTGAATCTGTTTAAAGACGTGTAAAGAAACCCTCTTGTTTTACTGAAATAGTCTTTGGTATTATAGAATATAAGATGTTCTGAGAAAGTTCTCTGAAGATTTTGTTTCCAAGACAAGAAGTACAGAAATTGCATTATTCATAATGGAAATATACTCTACGGTATATCGTATGCAGTAGTATCACAGTCGCTGTGATGTGTAATTGAATACATTGGATTAATATAGACAAATGTCCTTTTTCTAGTCTCTTTGTAGGCAAAAAAAATACAGGTAGACTGCACTAACCGATATATATATATATATATATATATATATATATATATATATATATATATATCCTATTTTAGATTCTCCTCAGAGACCATACTCTCGCCTTTGTATGTATGTATGTATGTATGTAAGTATGTACGTACTGATGTATGCATGTACGTACGTATGTTTGTATATATGTATGTACGTGTATGTATGTATGTATATATGCATGTATGTATATATGCATGTATGTATGTATGTATGTTTTTAATAATTTAGATCCTTCCTCTAAAGAAAGAGTTGGTTTCTGACTAAGATACAAGGCTGCGTTTCTGGCATGTAGATAACAAAACAATGTCATTTTTAAACTTGAGAAAAGTCTTGAATATTTTTACTGATGCACTTAAAGTCTGTATTTGTAATGTGCAAGCTAGTTGCTTGATCTCTTTTTCTGAAATCCAAATTTATTCAAAGTATCAGTTAGCCATTTACTCACAAGACCAAGTACTCCAATTATTAGTGGTATGAATGTAAATTTGTAATCTGGATATGAAAGCTGGAGGTTTCGAAGCAGTTGTCCTTAGTTGTTCTCTTTCTCTTTTATTTTCAATGAGATATTCACATCAGCCTCACAGCTGACCTCCAAAACGGTACGTACTTTTTCTTATCTGTCCTACACAACAAAATCCGCTCTGTTATGGTTACACTTGACAGATGTTTCGACGGGAATGTTCCACCAGTATTCCTTGTGTTGATGTTTGCGTATGTATTCAATAACAGGAACATTCTCTGTATTTATTCTAGGACGGTCTTTTTTCCAGATGGCATTGTATATTGTTTTTGCAACAACGTTGAGTTGCATAGGGAGGCAGTACCTTGATGACGTCATTGGGCAGCTGCTAGTTATATGTATGATGTCGTTCACAGAAATATGACAATCTACGTTTTCGGTTGCATCTTGAAACTCCAAGAGCTTCACCGTCCCTTTCGTTTATCAGATATTTAGTAACAATCTCCTGTTCTTGAACTGCAAATGCATAGCCATCGCAGTGTGATGTGATGTAGCTGTCGCGAGTCTTAAAAAGCTTCGCTTCATGTCAATTCTACTATTTTCTTCAAGTCTTCGAGAAACATACCCCTGCATGGCCTTTATTTATTTTTTTATTTATTCATTTGGTATGCTGAGGGTTTCTATACTTTCAAAATATCTTTGAATTTTGTTATCTGTGCTTATTTGCTTTTCCATGCGAGGTTGATAATATTATTACATTTTCATCGATTTCAATACCAAACTTCCCATGTCCTGATATCTTATTTGTTACAAAAATATGGGTTTTATATTTATAATATTTTGTTACTCATTTACTTTAGTTAGCGTTGCAGTATTTTTACTGTTTTGTCAGCTTGTTTCATTAATATTCTGTGAGAAGATATCTTTCCTATTTATGGCGTCTATTTTATTAAGATACGCTATTTATTCATAATACGTTTTTATCTCAGTTATACTGTCCACATTATTATTTTCAAATATTTCTATAAGTGCTATTTTATTTGTATTAGTTAATAGTAGGGGAATACCGTGGAAATTCTGTGGAAATTTATGAATTTTCTTATTCTTATTTGGTTGCATAAATATATATCTCTTCACAATACTGCTTCGTTGTTTTATAGATTCCGATTTTGTCATCATTTTCTTTCAATAACTGAGGTTGCTAAACGCACAATACTCGAATACCTATCGTGACAAGCTGAACAGTATTATATGTTGCCTAGTAGTATTGATGTTTTATAATAGATGCATTTGCAAACTATACATATGTAGGTATGACGTAATTGAAACAGATCCTATCATTATTCCATTTGCGGTCCTCCGGAAGCCACGGTTTCAACATCAGTGACCTCCCTTGACGAACGTTCTAGAATGTTCTAATGACAGCGAATTTACGTCTGTTTTTAGTAAAGCCACTTATGGCATAGAACATTCTAGAAAGATTTCGTTTGCCAGTTAGTACCAGCAGTAATTCAGCCTATATATTGGATAGGCGCGCTTTGGTTTTCCTCTCTTCCCCGCCGAAATTTGATCCGACCACATCCCGGTTTGAAGAGTAGTAAAGTTTTTCCTACACGTGGCCTAAGCTAGAGAAATGTTTTCTCATAGCAACCGCCCGTGGCAAACTACTTATGTTACACGACAGGTGTACGGTTTGCGCTTACTCTACTTGCGAACCAATTGCCGAACGAAATTCTCTCGTACATTTTTCCATCATGCTTCTTTCCACACGGAATGCGACAAGACCAATTCGTATGTAACTTTTCACATTTATATACTGCTTCACATGGAGCATATTGCTGCTGAACTAGTATCTGCTTCTTGTTACATTAAAGTATTTGTGAAGTTTAGGGAAATCTCCCTTGTTTATTCCATCCTTTCGTAATAGAAGAATATCTTCATGTTACATAGCAGTAGTTATCACAGCTACTAAGCTGGTGGCTGTACTAGTGTGATGACTACACGACGTTAAACATATATCAGAAACATGAGATACAGAAATCTGAGTATTATTCGTACACAGTCACGCACGCATACTTAGAGAGACAAACACATACACACATACACGTAAACTCAAATTGCAAGGTATCTCACCTGACTAGCTTATATATTATATATTATGTGTGTGTATGTGTGTGTGCGTGTGTGTGTGTGTGTGTGTGTGTGAAGGCGCATGGCTCAGTGGTTAGAGCATCGAACTTACGACCGTGTGGTTGTGAGTTCGAATCCAGGACCGGGCTGCGTGTTGTGTTCTTGAGCAAGACACTTTATTTCACGTTCCTCCAGTTCACTCAGCTGTAGAAATGAGTTGCAACGTCACTGGTGCCAAGCTGTATCGGTCTTTACCTTTCCCTTGGATAACATCGGTGGCGTGGAGAGGGGAGGCTGGTATGTATGGGCGACTGCTGGTCTTCCATAAACAACCTTGCCCGGACTTGTGCCTGGGAGGGTAACTTTCTAGGTGCAATCCCATGGTCATTCGTGACCGAAGGGGGTTCTCCGGATATATATATATATATGTATATATGTAAATAATACAAAATGGGACAATATATATATATGTATATATATATATATTTATATATATATATAATCATAAATATACAGGGATTAGCATGAGTTGCTTCTCCAACATACTGAGAATTTAGAAATAGCAGTCAAAGAACGACTGATTCCAAACTACAAATTTTTTCTCTAACGGATGGCGATATTTATGGCACACACAGAACAAAAAACAAGAGAAAAGCAAAACCAAACCTGCCTTTAGTTAATTGGATACGACGTTTCACGGTTAAGAGTATGAAGTTACTCTATTCCGATCTTCAGCCCAATATTTGAATAAATTTGAAAGCGTCTATAAAAACTCACGGGAATTTTGACCATGCGACATCAAAACCACGTGAGGAAGGCACTTACGAAATTTATCGGCTAGTGAGTTCAAACACTTCACTCCAAAGAATCTATTCCATGTGCGCCACAAATAGTCCCGTATAAAGGGTTACAGTTTAACCATCCAATTAGAGGCATCAATATAAAATATACAGATATAGGGCAGGGAATCGTCAATTAGTAATAAAATTAATAATTAACAATTTTTCCAAGTAGTTCAGTATGAAAAAAACCTTTATCGGTAAAACCATTTATAATCTGTGAGAAGATATCTTTCCTATTTATGGCGTCTATTTTATTAAGATACGCTATTTATTCATAATACGTTTTATCTCAGTTATACTGTCCACATTATTATTTTCAAATATTTCTATAAGTGCTATTTTATTTGTATTAGTTAATAGTAGGGGAATACCGTGGAAATTCTGTGGAAATTTATGAATTTTCTTATTCTTATTTGGTTGCATAAATATATATCTCTTCACAATACTGCTTCGTTGTTTTATAGATTCCGATTTTGTCATCATTTTCTTTCAATAACTGAGGTTGCTAAACGCACAATACTCGAATACCTATCGTGACAAGCTGAACAGTATTATATGTTGCCTAGTAGTATTGATGTTTTATAATAGATGCATTTGCAAACTATACATATGTAGGTATGACGTAATTGAAACAGATCCTATCATTATTCCATTTGCGGTCCTCCGGAAGCCACGGTTTCAACATCAGTGACCTCCCTTGACGAACGTTCTAGAATGTTCTAATGACAGCGAATTTACGTCTGTTTTTAGTAAAGCCACTTATGGCATAGAACATTCTAGAAAGATTTCGTTTGCCAGTTAGTACCAGCAGTAATTCAGCCTATATATTGGATAGGCGCGCTTTGGTTTTCCTCTCTTCCCCGCCGAAATTTGATCCGACCACATCCCGGTTTGAAGAGTAGTAAAGTTTTTCCTACACGTGGCCTAAGCTAGAGAAATGTTTTCTCATAGCAACCGCCCGTGGCAAACTACTTATGTTACACGACAGGTGTACGGTTTGCGCTTACTCTACTTGCGAACCAATTGCCGAACGAAATTCTCTCGTACATTTTTCCATCATGCTTCTTTCCACACGGAATGCGACAAGACCAATTCGTATGTAACTTTTCACATTTATATACTGCTTCACATGGAGCATATTGCTGCTGAACTAGTATCTGCTTCTTGTTACATTAAAGTATTTGTGAAGTTTAGGGAAATCTCCCTTGTTTATTCCATCCTTTCGTAATAGAAGAATATCTTCATGTTACATAGCAGTAGTTATCACAGCTACTAAGCTGGTGGCTGTACTAGTGTGATGACTACACGACGTTAAACATATATCAGAAACATGAGATACAGAAATCTGAGTATTATTCGTACACAGTCACGCACGCATACTTAGAGAGACAAACACATACACACATACACGTAAACTCAAATTGCAAGGTATCTCACCTGACTAGCTTATATATTATATATTATGTGTGTGTATGTGTGTGTGCGTGTGTGTGTGTGTGTGTGTGTGTGAAGGCGCATGGCTCAGTGGTTAGAGCATCGAACTTACGACCGTGTGGTTGTGAGTTCGAATCCAGGACCGGGCTGCGTGTTGTGTTCTTGAGCAAGACACTTTATTTCACGTTCCTCCAGTTCACTCAGCTGTAGAAATGAGTTGCAACGTCACTGGTGCCAAGCTGTATCGGTCTTTACCTTTCCCTTGGATAACATCGGTGGCGTGGAGAGGGGAGGCTGGTATGTATGGGCGACTGCTGGTCTTCCATAAACAACCTTGCCCGGACTTGTGCCTGGGAGGGTAACTTTCTAGGTGCAATCCCATGGTCATTCGTGACCGAAGGGGGTTCTCCGGATATATATATATATATGTATATATGTAAATAATACAAAATGGGACAATATATATATATGTATATATATATATATTTATATATATATATAATCATAAATATACAGGGATTAGCATGAGTTGCTTCTCCAACATACTGAGAATTTAGAAATAGCAGTCAAAGAACGACTGATTCCAAACTACAAATTTTTTCTCTAACGGATGGCGATATTTATGGCACACACAGAACAAAAAACAAGAGAAAAGCAAAACCAAACCTGCCTTTAGTTAATTGGATACGACGTTTCACGGTTAAGAGTATGAAGTTACTCTATTCCGATCTTCAGCCCAATATTTGAATAAATTTGAAAGCGTCTATAAAAACTCACGGGAATTTTGACCATGCGACATCAAAACCACGTGAGGAAGGCACTTACGAAATTTATCGGCTAGTGAGTTCAAACACTTCACTCCAAAGAATCTATTCCATGTGCGCCACAAATAGTCCCGTATAAAGGGTTACAGTTTAACCATCCAATTAGAGGCATCAATATAAAATATACAGATATAGGGCAGGGAATCGTCAATTAGTAATAAAATTAATAATTAACAATTTTTCCAAGTAGTTCAGTATGAAAAAAACCTTTATCGGTAAAACCATTTATAATCTGTGAGAAGATATCTTTCCTATTTATGGCGTCTATTTTATTAAGATACGCTATTTATTCATAATACGTTTTATCTCAGTTATACTGTCCACATTATTATTTTCAAATATTTCTATAAGTGCTATTTTATTTGTATTAGTTAATAGTAGGGGAATACCGTGGAAATTCTGTGGAAATTTATGAATTTTCTTATTCTTATTTGGTTGCATAAATATATATCTCTTCACAATACTGCTTCGTTGTTTTATAGATTCCGATTTTGTCATCATTTTCTTTCAATAACTGAGGTTGCTAAACGCACAATACTCGAATACCTATCGTGACAAGCTGAACAGTATTATATGTTGCCTAGTAGTATTGATGTTTTATAATAGATGCATTTGCAAACTATACATATGTAGGTATGACGTAATTGAAACAGATCCTATCATTATTCCATTTGCGGTCCTCCGGAAGCCACGGTTTCAACATCAGTGACCTCCCTTGACGAACGTTCTAGAATGTTCTAATGACAGCGAATTTACGTCTGTTTTTAGTAAAGCCACTTATGGCATAGAACATTCTAGAAAGATTTCGTTTGCCAGTTAGTACCAGCAGTAATTCAGCCTATATATTGGATAGGCGCGCTTTGGTTTTCCTCTCTTCCCCGCCGAAATTTGATCCGACCACATCCCGGTTTGAAGAGTAGTAAAGTTTTTCCTACACGTGGCCTAAGCTAGAGAAATGTTTTCTCATAGCAACCGCCCGTGGCAAACTACTTATGTTACACGACAGGTGTACGGTTTGCGCTTACTCTACTTGCGAACCAATTGCCGAACGAAATTCTCTCGTACATTTTTCCATCATGCTTCTTTCCACACGGAATGCGACAAGACCAATTCGTATGTAACTTTTCACATTTATATACTGCTTCACATGGAGCATATTGCTGCTGAACTAGTATCTGCTTCTTGTTACATTAAAGTATTTGTGAAGTTTAGGGAAATCTCCCTTGTTTATTCCATCCTTTCGTAATAGAAGAATATCTTCATGTTACATAGCAGTAGTTATCACAGCTACTAAGCTGGTGGCTGTACTAGTGTGATGACTACACGACGTTAAACATATATCAGAAACATGAGATACAGAAATCTGAGTATTATTCGTACACAGTCACGCACGCATACTTAGAGAGACAAACACATACACACATACACGTAAACTCAAATTGCAAGGTATCTCACCTGACTAGCTTATATATTATATATTATGTGTGTGTATGTGTGTGTGTGTGAAGGCGCATGGCTCAGTGGTTAGAGCATCGAACTTACGACCGTGTGGTTGTGAGTTCGAATCCAGGACCGGGCTGCGTGTTGTGTTCTTGAGCAAGACACTTTATTTCACGTTCCTCCAGTTCACTCAGCTGTAGAAATGAGTTGCAACGTCACTGGTGCCAAGCTGTATCGGTCTTTACCTTTCCCTTGGATAACATCGGTGGCGTGGAGAGGGGAGGCTGGTATGTATGGGCGACTGCTGGTCTTCCATAAACAACCTTGCCCGGACTTGTGCCTGGGAGGGTAACTTTCTAGGTGCAATCCCATGGTCATTCGTGACCGAAGGGGGTTCTCCGGATATATATATATATATGTATATATGTAAATAATACAAAATGGGACAATATATATATATGTATATATATATATATTTATATATATATATAATCATAAATATACAGGGATTAGCATGAGTTGCTTCTCCAACATACTGAGAATTTAGAAATAGCAGTCAAAGAACGACTGATTCCAAACTACAAATTTTTTCTCTAACGGATGGCGATATTTATGGCACACACAGAACAAAAAACAGAAGAGAAAAGCAAAACCAAACCTGCCTTTAGTTAATTGGATACGACGTTTCACGGTTAAGAGTATGAAGCTACTCTATTCCGATCTTCAGCCCAATATTCGAATAAATTTGAAAGTGTCTATAAAAACTCACGGGAATTTTGACCGTGCGACATCAAAACCACGTGAGGAAGGCACTTACGAAATTTATCGGCTAGTGAGTTCAAACACTTCACTCCAAAGAATCTATTCCATATGATTATAAATGGTTTTACCGATAAAGGTTTTTTCATACTGAACTACTTGGCAAAATTGTTAATTATTAATTTTATTACTAATTGACGATTCCCTGCCCTATATCTGTGTATTTATATATATATATGTATATAAATACATGTGTGTGTATACATATATATATATATATATATATATATATATATATATATATATATATATATATACAAGACAAGTATTTATAATTAAAATAAGGTATACATTAATGTGGAGTAGTAGGAGATATTATTTATAAGAAAAACCATAATAAGAGAAGATATCAATGGCCAAAAACAAATTAAAGTGAAAGAGGGGAGAAGGAGAAAGAAAAAGGGTGGGGAATAAAGTTAGAAAATCAGGACTAAACTAAGAGTATTAAAGCTATGGTTTCAGAATTGATAATCTGGTAGAAGAGACTTAGAATTAGCTAGAGAAATGTAGGAATATTAACAATTCCTAAATTCCCTTACCTTAAATTTCCTCTAGCCACTCCTTAGGGTATTGTCCTTCCATTTCCATTTTTAATTGCTATATATATATATATATATATATATATATATATATATATATATATATATACATATATATTCCTTTTTTCTTATCTCTTTTCTTTCTCTTGCTTGATTTACCCTTAACCTGCTGTCCCTTACTACTTAATCTATCTTCCTCTAAATTGAAATTACTGCTATCTTACCCCTCCAATTAGAATATATAGAAATTAAATTCATGTTTGATTCACTAGACTGTTGATTAATAGCCCAGTCAAGATGGTATTTTCTTCATCTCCTACTCTTGTATTTGCACACATCTACAAAATGACTTTCTAAAATGAACTTCCATTATGCAGCTGAGGAGTACATTTTCATTGCACATCTTATGTGGTGTTCTCACTACATAAATAAATGAAGTTTGTACGAAATCTACGTACTGCTATAACCTATTGAATTTTTGTTGCTTTTCTTCAACTATATATATATATATATATATATATATATATATATATATATATATATATATATATATATATATATATAATATAATATAGGATAAAATCTTTATAAGAATTTATCAGGTAGTCAGCGTGAAAATATATAATTTATATAAGGGCATTAACTATATAGTAATGCCTCACGCTTAGAGGGACTAAAAAAGTCAAAAACTATCAAAAAATAAGCAACATATTGTTGCTTATTTTTTGATAGTTTTTGACTTTTTTAGTCCCTCTAAGCGTGAGGCATTACTATATAGTTAATGCCCTTATATAAATTATATATATATATATATATATATATATATATATATATATATATATATACACAGCGGAGTTCTACTCATTTCTGTCTAACAAATTCCACTCCCAAGATCAACCTGAGGTTGTAGTAAATGACACTTATACAGTGTGCCAAGCATTAGGATCGAACATGGAGTCACACACCATACCTGCACCTTAGAATGTCCTTATGTTCTATCGTTCTGAGGTATAGGTATTAACGCATTTTGAAGAAATATTTCTGACACCCGATAGTCTTTGTAGTTTTGTTTTCTTCTTAGGTACTCTGTCAATTGCGACGACGAGTATTCCAGTTGATCCGATCAGCAGAACACCCTTCTCGTGAAATTGACATGGCATTGGACGAGCACTCCTCATACACGCGTAACCTTAAAGTAGTTCTTAAGGAGATTCAGCGTGACACAGAATGTTACAAAGCTGGCTCTTTGAAATATAGGTACTACTCATTTTTGCCACCTGAGTGAACTGGAACAAACGTGAAATAAAGTGTCTTGCTTAGGGACACAACGGCCCCAGGTATGAAACTCATGACCTGACGATCGCGAGCCGAATACCACTAACCACTAAGTCACACAACTTTGTAGTTTAAAACTGGCGATTATGCCATGTCACACTCTATACCTTTATCACTTATTCGCTATTGAACAACTTAGTCTAGCTTTCCAGAAAGCTTTAATAACATCCAATTACTTTGAATGATGTGTTTTATGCTATTTGATATACTTAATGGGACTCTTGAGTGTGTTTTATTCACCATACGTATCGGTATTGATAAGTTAATTCATTTAAAAAGTTATATGTGGATTTTGTCACTTGTAGAATAATTTTCCATGTCATCATATTCCATAAGATAATAAATTTTCTTCACAAATGGAACAGTTGATAGATGTGCTTAAACTAGGGTTTTGAAAGAAATTGTAATTGCATTTTGCCGATTTTCATTATTTCGAAAATACTCGTTATTTGTCACCCTACACATAAAAAGTAGTCTGCATTATGAAGGTAACACCTCTGTGAGTCAAATCCACGTTCTGATTTATAAATGCATATTGGTTTTTACCGTTTAATCATATCCAACCGCTTAGTTACAGTGACGTAAACAAACCAGCATCGGTTGTCAAGCGGTAGCGGGAGACAGGAACACATACACAAATGTATATAGTAAATGCTATATAATATATAATATATATATATGTGTGTATATATATATATATATATATATATATATATATATATATATATATATATATATATATATATATATATATATATATATATATATATATGTATATATATATATGTGTGTGTGTATATATTTATATATACATGCACATATTGGTACAGGACATCACCAACGGTGTAAATAACATGAAATACGTAGACAAACGAGTTAAATACAAAAACAACGAAAGAAAATAGAAAACAGAGCAAGTAAACACAGAGAAAGGACCCATCATCAGTTGTCGGTTGTTTATCTACTCCGCATTTCGAGCATTCAAAGACAAATGAGGAGCAGATAGACAGCCGACAACTGATGAAGGGTCCTTTCTCTGTGTTTACTTGTCCTGTTTTCCATTTTTTTTTGCTAACGCATTTCAAGTTACTTGCACCGTTGATGATGTCCTGTACCCATATATGCATGTGCATATATATATATATATATATATATATATATATATATATATATATATATATATATATATATATATATATATATTTATTTATATGTATTTATTCTATCCTAATAAATAATAATAAGGATAGAATGAATGGGTTAATAGAAACCAAGGTAGCAAAGATCACAAAATAAATGTGGTGTAATTCCTGTTGGTGAGGCAGAAACTCCTTTATATTTTGGGTATTTGAGTATATTTAAAAATTAAGGAATGGAGAAAACGCATGTTATAACTGCATACTTTATTCCGACATATGTTTCGAAGAATTACAATTTATGCGATCCATAGGAATCGGCGATGTTAAAAATGTAAACTTCTCCTCAGGGAAATGCATGGGAATCATCTTAAACGTAAGACATTATGACCGAGTATGATAACTATAGTTGGATAATGTTATGACGTGATTCATTTGAAAAAACCGTTAGAGATTTGGACGCTACTAGAAAGTGGGATGGACAACACATACATGCAAATACATATACATACAAACACACATAGTTATATACACACATATACACATATGTATACATATATATATATATATACGCACTCATATACATAAATTTACACATATACACACACACACATACATACCTATACACAAATACACATAAATGTATATCCATCCCCATATACACATAAATACAAATATGCACACACATATACACATACACATATATATATATATGCATCTACGCCTATAACTAAATAAACACATACGCACATACACATATATATATGTATACATATACATACACACGTATATACTCACATGCATACACATATATACATACGTACATACAAATACATATATATACCCATAAAAAACCTTTATGTATTTATATACATCAACATATGCAAGCCTACACACACATATACACATATAGCTATGTATATATACACACACACACACACACACACATATATATATATATATATATATATATATATATATATATACAAAAAAAAACCAAAAAAAACAAAAAAAAACTAAATCCACATAGGTACATAAGTATTCAAACATATATATACACACACATATATATAAAAATATACACACAAATACATATAAACATACTCATATACACACATATACTTACAAACATACATACATACATCCACATACATACACATATATATATATACATATATATATATATATATATATATATATATATATATATATATATATACATATATATATATATATATATATATATATATATATATATATATATATATATATATATTATATATATATATATATATATATATATATATATATATATATATATATATATATATATATATATATATATATATATATATATATATACACATAAATATATATACACACATTCCTTAATTTTTAAATATACTCAAATACCCAAAATATAAAAGAGTTTCTGCCTCACCAACAGGAATTACACCACATTTATTTTGGGATCTTTGCTACCTTGGTTTCTATTAACCCATTCATTCTATCCTTATTATTATTTATTAGGATAGAATAAATACATATAATTTAATATATTTTTAACAGGTCCATAATAAAACCTGCTATCTTAATAGTTACCAAAAATGGAGTTATTCAACATCAACGCATCACTTAAGGACATACCCATTCCACCAAAGAATACATTCCTTAAACAGCTTATCAGTAAGATTAATTCTTTCATAAACCGAGTGAGATGGATTACCTATTTCTTCGACAACAAAAGTGACCTACAAATAGACAAGGACCCATACTCAGATTTTTAAAAAACTATTCAAATCCAAAAACTACCCACCAACTAACCCAAAACTAAAGCAATTTGAAGAAGAACTATGGTCAATAGTGAAAAACGTGAAGTTTCATAAATCACCATTAAGAAATAATCACATCAGATACCTAAACAATTTAACGAAGGAAATAAATAGCATTGACGGAATACTAGTCAAGTCCGACAAAAGGTTCTGTTCTCTTTTGCAAGTCATATTCCTCCATGATTTTTTTCGCTTCAAGGTTAGCATTCCTAAGTGTTGTTTTACTTATGATTCTGTAGTTTTTTTCTATTTCTCTTTTTAGTAGATCATTGTAATGTTCCTTAGATAATTTATACATATTTCCTGTTTTGTCGGACTTGACTAGTATTCCATCAATGCTATTTATTTCCTTCGTTAAATTGCTTAGGTATCTGATGTGATTATTTCTTAATGGTGATTTATGAAACTTCACGTTTTTCACTATTGACCATAGTTCTTCTTCAAATTGCTTTAGTTTTGGGTTAGTTGGTGGGTAGTTTTTGGATTTGAATAGTTTTTTAAAATCTGAGTATGGGTCCTTGTCTATTTGTAGGTCACTTTTGTTGTCGAAGAAATAGGTAATCCATCTCATTCGGTTTATGGCATTGGTAGACAGTATTTTTAAGTTTCGCATTATCGCTTAAAAAACTAATTCTTTCGTTACTAACTTCTGAAATAATGATTTTGTTGTTGTGACTATGACTATTATGTATCGTGTTATTATTATTGTTCCCTATATTACTATTAGTGTTATTATTGTTATTTTGGTATGGGTTAATAATGTCTGGTTCAATCTTATTACTGTTGGAACTCTCTAGTGGATGTAAAAGCCTCATATTGTGTGCAGATATTATCTGTGAGATGTTCCTCATGATAGAGAAACCGAATCTAATCTTATGTGTGTTTATGACTTGGGAGTAATGAGAGTGTTTTGGAAAGTTCTTATTTATAGCGTTTTGGAACTGGGATACCAAGTTTGATTTAACACTTTTGCTAAAAGGAAGAATCACCCAGGCATTTTTATTAGGTTCTGGTTTAGAATATTTGCCAGTATTATTTATAAACAGTCTTATTTTATTATTATCATCATTGATACAGGGTTTAAACTGGCGGTTATTTCCCCTATTTCGTGAAAAAATGTTGAGCTGGTTATTATCGTTAAAGAATTTATGATGGAAGTTATGATTGTATTTTTTGTTATTATTTAAATTAAAAACTATGTCATTATTATTATTGCTATTATTATTATTATTATTATTATTATTATTATTATTATTATTATTATTATTATTATTATTATTATTATTACTCAAATCTAAAGCCTTGTGAGTAGATTTGGTAGAAGCGTTCTGCATGTATATAGGGGAGGCTATATATATATATATATATATATATATATATATATATATCTGTGACACTTATTCGGTAGCCATGATAAAACTCCGAGTTTCGGATGCCGGGGAGGAAACCCACGCCACTATCTCTTCAGTTATCTGGCCATTGAAAATTCCTATGAAAATGACCGTTAAACTTAGGGAAAT
>NC_142928.1:105546859-105551859 GCF_046866305.1 Octopus bimaculoides
ATAGAAAGAATAACAGATGATTTACTGCAAACTCTTTCAAAAGCCGCTAATACCAACCTCTATACTCATTAAGATTAAGGAACAGAGAAAACTAAACATTCTTTTCGAAATTTGTCAAGAAATTCAGAAACCAGGGCTGTGAATGCTTTCCAATAACAGAGCAACGGCAATAAAGTCACTCCATATGAATCAAAACTACGGGCTTTGTCTAACAGAAAAAGTTCGAAATAGTAAATTAAACAGCGATATCACTTAATACTCACCGGTTTCTGCTGGACGGCTATCAAACAACTGAAACCTATTGACTCAAATCTTTAGTTATCAGCTGTGCTGAACATCGCTGATAACAAACGGCTTAAGATAGATCGCCTCTCTTGCACTGTAGCGGTCCATCCAGCTATACTTTTAATCGGCAATGAAAATCAGCGTACTTAGTGTGTTATGGATACACATTCATTTACAACGTGTTTCCTGAGTGATTAAGTGTATGCCTTGACAATTTTCTAGTTCCGTAGCGTAAGGTCTCTCATCAGGGATGCCACAATCTAAAAGTTATTTAAAACCGGAAACGGAGGCACTAATCTGTGCTGCCCAAGAGCAAGCACTAAGAACAAACTACATAAAATACAGAATAGACAACACATCAGAAAGTGATAAGTGCAGAATCTGTGAACAAAATGGTGAAACCGTATGGCATATTACCAGCCAATGATAAATGATAATGCAAAGATCCTGAGGAATTTTATGATTCAGTGCGACCATGAGATAGAGAATAGGAAGCCAGACATAGTCTTAATTGAGAAAGAAAACAAACTATGCAGGATCATAGATATAGCATGCCCAGCTGACAACAAGGTATGCGATAAGGAAGAAAGAAAAGTCGATAGGAATGACAGGTTAACTTGGGAGGTGAAGAAGTTGTGGTCAATGAAAAAAGTGGTAGTGGTACCAATAATTGTCGGAGCCCTGGCAACAGTGAAGAAAAATCTCGAGAAGTACATGGAACAAATAAGGGCTGCACAAAGGGTGGAGCAGTTGCAGAAAACAGCACTGCTTGGAACCACTCGTATACTCCGGAAGATGCTCGAAAAATAAGAGGTGTTACCTTAGTTCACTGGTAGTGAACAGCTGACACCGTAGTACATCTCCAGCGTTAGAAACTGTGCAAAGGCAATAATAACAATAAATAAAAAAGAAACGCAGCCTTCCAAATTTGTGAACAGCCCCAAAAGAATGTTTGTCAAGCAATGGAATGAAAGCTCGTGATTTCAATTAAAGATAATCTGTTTTCTTTCATATGTAAATAGAAGCGTATATATATGTATATATATATATATATATGTGTGTGTGTGTGTGTGTGTGTGTGTGTGTGTGTGTGTGTGTGTGTGTGTGTGTGTGTGTGTGAGTGAGTGCGCGTGTGTGTGTGCGTGTGTGTGTGTGCGTGTGTGTGTGTGTGTGCGTGTGTGTGTGTGTGTGTGATATATATCTAATATACGTATCTACATATATGTGTGTAAGAAAGGAAGATAGGGATTACGTTTATATAATTCATTGCTTTCTTTTACACTCTGAAAATAATTATATTTACGGAAGACAGGGCGGCTGTTATTTACTGTTATTTACTGGAAGAATATACCCATCTTGTTTAGTATTGTTTTTATACGTACTATTTATTGTTACTTGAAATACTGTTCGCCCTCGAAGAAATTTCTCCCGATCGTTTAGATTCTTTGTTAATGCTTCTGTCTGAATGACCTATTCACATTATATCATACAAGAGTATGATATACCTATTCACATTATATCATACAAAAGTATGATATTATATCATACAAAAGGAAATTAAATAAATAATAAATATTTTTATTACTTTTCAGAATAAATTCACATTTGGAAGCTATTTTGGATCCGCCATTGCTGTAGGGGATGTCAGCAACGACGGCAAACAGGATGTGATCGTCGGAGCACCATTTTATTCTGAAAAATACCCAGAGGAAGGTCGCGTTTATATTTTCCACGCAGTAGTAAGTGCTTGTAATTTGGGTTCTCTCCTTTTTTAACCATTATTTAGGTACAACCGATAATGAGCGTTTAAGATTCATTTCATGTGTATATATACCTACATATAAATATATATACATATGATTAATCGCTGACCAAACACCATTCAATTTTTTTTCTCCGTGTTTTTCTCCTTGTTTTCTCCGTATTCTTTCTGTTGAAGAGCGTAGCTCGAAACGTTAAAGACTTTCTGTATTCCCGAGCGTCAAACTAATACATCCTTTTGTTGTTTACACCACCTGTCCTCGTCTGTTGTTGTTTTTTTTCGTACATTCTCCCATATATATATATATATATATATATATATATATATATATATATGCCCTTCTCTTCATCTATCTACATATATGTGTCTGCGCGTTTGTCTGTCTGTACACGTACACATATAAGAATTATTCAGTCATATCACGCATACTTTCACCTACATCGGCACAAATGCATACATATTCAGAAAAATGTATGCATACATACTACGTATTTGCGTCCGTTATCCATATGTAATCCAATATAATGCTTCTATTTAGGCTATTTCCTAGAGCAGCATAACACACACACACACACACACACACACACACACACACATATATATATATATATATATATATATATATATATATATATATATATATATATATATATATATATATATATATATATGTACACATATATATATGTAAATATATATATATATATATACATATATATATATATATATATATATATATATATATATATATATATATATGTACATATATATATATATATGTACATATATATATATATATATATATATGTACACGTACACACACACACATATATATACATATATATATATATATATATATATATATATATATATGTACATATATATATATACATACATAATACATACATATATATATATATATATATATATATATATATATATATATATATATATATATAATCAAATGAATGATAGTAGGTGATGGATAATTGTCAGCTCATTACAGCTTTTTCTTACGCATTTTTAAAATAGAAGAATGAGAACATTACTCCATTATAAAAAAAAACGTAATCATCAGATTAAACGTAATTTTACAAACAAAAGAATATCCCAAGAATACAGCAGGGCCGTAGCTGAAGTCTGTTGAGGCTAACTATGACATGTGAGATTGACCAACAAAGTTGGTAGTTTTAGGCATTAAGAATGTAGTTTGTGAAAGGGTGTAATATGATATTTAAGGTCTGCAGGTGAGATAGAAATCTGCTAGACTGGTTCTTTGATAGGCTGAAGTGAGGTGTATGTGATATCATAGTAGGCTTAGAGAAGTGGGTAGCTGGAAGAGGACCGAAGATAAATTAAAGAGAAAGAATAAAGAAAGAATAAAGAAAGCAAAAAGTAAAAGTGAAAAAAACTGCATACAAGCCAACTAGGCATAAGGTCGGGATTTAGGATTCGCTAGCTCAGACTAAAGAACAAAGGGATAAGGGCGGAGATACACAGAATTTAGGGGCAATCTGTGGATATAGGTGTTGTGGGAGGGTACGAAGGCGATCGAATAATAAGATCTAACTTTTAAGGAATTGTAGTGGGGACTGCTTGTAATATTAGGACATGTTTACCTGGAGAGGAAAAACCTGTTGGCAATAATAGAGTGATACTTATCATTTAGGAGTTCAAAGAAAGAGGCGGTTATGTAATGATTAACAATTTGAAATGTTATATAGGTGGCACTGATATTGTTTAATTAGATAGTATATTCACCGTTGTGTGGATCAGGTAATGCAACTCCAGACAACAGACGCAGGTAAGAGGTTTGGATAGTGTGTTCCATCTATTATTTAACAAGCGCAGTACAAATAACTGTATCTTGATATAAGGATTACTTACTTAGTGGAATTGGGTGTGCAGGCTGCTACTTTTATAGGTTAGATAGCTTTGCTATCGGTGTCGCATAATACTGCGTGCAACACAGATAGAATGGTTAATTCCTTCAATATAGCATTCCATGCAAGTATAGTAAGAGTGGTTAGGTAGTAATGGTAAAGAAGAACGAAACTAGAAGGACTCAAAACAATTAAGTAGATCAATCAACTTTTGGGTCAACAATAGAGGGAGTGAAATTAGATTGGCCCTAGGTTAAGATCTATTATAGAGGTATAATGTCCTTAAAATATTTAAAGGTGCAGGTAGTCTCATGTAGACAGGAGAAACGAAGGTCTAGTTTATTATATTATTAGATTTTCACTATTTGATCTCTTTAAAATTTCAAATAGCTCCATGCAGCAAAGCCTGCACCCGTATCTGCTGCTTAAATACGGTTTAGCGACACTAATGATATCCCAATTCAAATCAAATTTAGTATTGTCGTCCTTGAGCTCCTAAAATCTTCGTGACCAGAGAAGTCCTGCCTGCCTGTTGTGGCTACATGGAATTGGTTATGTGGTCCCTTGTTCTGTAATTCTTCTTCGTGTCCTTTTCGTACTGCTTCCTTCGTTTTCCCTTTTTTCTCTGCTTTCAATACCCCCTCGTTTCTCCCTCATACTAACAAGGTTTCCTTACTTTGGACTAGGTACCTCATTAAGCTCTCGAGTTCGATATGTACACAGTCTTCCACACTAATCAGTCCTCTTCTTCCAGTTGCTCTTTGCATGCGTAGGTGATCAGTGTCTGCATGTGGATGATGGAATCCATGCATCGTTAGGAGCTTTCTTGACTTCCTGTTCATCTCCTTTAGCTCCTCCTTCAGCATTCCAGCGCCATACCAAACTAAAATTGCGCTCGAGTTCAGTCACGAAATTATATTTCTGACATTCAGCTTTCAAGCCACCATCTTTCACACTCGCCGCAGGTATATATATATATATATATATATATATATATATATATAAACAAACAGTAAATGAGTATATGCATATATACATACAGGTATGTGCATACCGACATCCACCTGTAT
>NC_142928.1:105556859-105599359 GCF_046866305.1 Octopus bimaculoides
GAAGCCCAACAAAGAAAATACAAGAGGATCAGTTAATTATGATTCTACATATTTCCCTCTCAGATTCACACACTTATTGCAGCGGTGCTTCAGTTTTACTAAGCTCTGTAACAGAACTCGGAAGGTTGGGCCTCCAACCAGGCCTTTCGCGACACCCTCAAAGCCAGGAACTTTTCAGCACCCCCTCGTAAGAAGAATATTGTTGACACTAGTGTAGCTAAAGTGGGGAATGCGGTGACAATCGGTTCCCAGCTATACTTTGAGGATTGATATTTACAAATGTGTGAAGGCGCATGAACTAGTGGCTAGAGTGTGGCACACAATATTGTTAGATTGTGTGTTCGACTCCTGGAGCGGGCGGCGCGTTGTGTTCTTGAGCAAAACACTTCATTTGTGGGTGGGATAGTGGCAGAATCGTTGGAGTGTCGGCAGAGGTGCTTTACAATATATCTTCCGGTTCTTTACATTCTAAGTTCAAATTCCACCTACCTAGAGAAGGCAACGGGAAACCATTCCAGTATTCATTCCAAGTCTAGCCATGAATGGCCAAAATTCTAATGATCTACTTAACGGAAGCAGGGGAGGGTACGGGCTCTTCCAGATCTTATAGAGTGTGCTGGAGAAGATCTGCATGCGCTGGAACTGTCCAAGGGCAGATCACCACTAGACTAGATCTATAGATGTATTATGGCGTGCTTCTCGCGGGAAAGGAGTAAATTCATGGCCCTCTCCAGGCTGCATAATCTGCACTGAGTAGAGCATTTAGAAAACGGAAGGTTGCATAGACGAAAAATAAAATAGATATTCATGAAAAAACGGGTCTATTATTGGACTTTATCAAAGGTATATTACTTCAAATATGATTTTTAATACAGAATTCAGTCACATTTCCCAAACAAGTTGATCTATTGTAACTGTTAGATCTTACCCTCATCTCGGTTAGAATCAGTTATATTTGCACAGGCTACTAACGTCTCATTTTTGTGTACATAAAAAGTGTAAGCGCGCACGCGTGTGTATAAACGCGCGTGTGTATAAACGCGCGTGTGTGTGTGTGTATATGTGTGTGTGTGTGTGTGTGTATGTGTGTGTGTGTGTGTGTGTGTGTGTGTGTGTGTGTGCGCTTGTGTCTAAGAGAAGCCAATAATAGCAGTCGTTGAAAAAGCTAACATTTTCATTGATTTTCTGGTCACACATGTTAGAATTTTGCAACTGTCTTTCAGAGAAGAGTTCAAGTAAACTTCTCGAACTGCTTTATCATTTTACATTTGAAATGCTTCGCACAGTAAATATATTTATTTGTATAATTTCTACCGACTTATTCGTGTGTATTTGTTTTGTTGCCGTTAAGTTTTAATTGTGTATCTGTGTAAGATAGATAGATAGATAGATAGATAGATAGATAGATAGATAGATAGATAGATAGATAGATAGATAGATAGATAGATGGAGAAAGAGAAAGTGTGTGTGTGTGTGTGTGTGTGTGTGTATGTGTGTAGTTAATTTTGCTGCTGAGCAAAGGAATACGCTGAACGTCTTCATTCCACATTATGCAAGCTACTATGATCAAGTGACTAAAAGCGAGGTATCCAATTCTCTTTGCTTTAGGTTTTATTCCAACAACTTAAGGTTTCTATTGAGTTGGTGCAATGATACAAAACCGTATAAGACATGTTGAATAAACACTTTTGAATAATTTACTAAAGACGGTTGATCTGTTTCGATCCCACTGAATGGCATCTTGGGCAGGTGTTTTCTTCTGTAGCCTCATGACCGACCATACGTTTTGAACAAAATTGGTAAATCAAAGCCGTATAGAAGTTCATGTTATGTATGTATGTATGTATGTATGTATGTATGTATTTATGTACGTACGGACGGACGGACGGACGTACATATGTATGTGTGAGTGTATGTGTGTATGTATGTATGTTTGTATGTTTGTATGTATGTATGTGCATGTATATTTGTATGTATGTGCATGTACTTGTATCTATCTCTGTTTTTACGATGACGCCACTTGAAAGACAGTGTCTTTAGCCCTGTAAGCTAGTGGTGCGGCAAAAAATGGTTTAAGCCTTCAATAGACTTAATAGATTCTATTGAGTGTGAATATTGAAGAATCTAGTACTTGGTACTATCTCATAAGTATGCAACTTAAATAATAATAATAATAATAATAATATACATTTATGTTTAATAGTTAACACATCGAGATCGACGAAAATATTACCAGTAATATACAGTGAGTGAAGTGATCGATTACTCTCTCCCTTTAATAAAGAAGAGTCTGTTATTAAACGCAGAAATTCATTACAACTTCCCATCTTTAGTTTTAAAATTTGGGATCAAAATGAAATTATGCAGTAACCCTGTCGTTTGCAACTATGAACGACACTTTACTTTGGTAATTGTTTCAACTCTGAGGAAGGAAATAAGGAATAAAAGAACAAACGAAGAACAGTTGAAAGGGACAGAAATGGAAAGGAATTGCTTATATTTCGACCTTTCAAAAGATCCTACGAAGAACAACATTCATTTCACTGGTCGATTGAAATCCGGCTTTTTTCAAACTGGATTTTCTCGATGAGTTTTTTTTTTTACTGTTAATACCTAACGCTACTCAACAATGGATATAAGTTGTTGATGTTTAACCTCAAGTAAGCCCTAATCAAAGACATTCGAATTGTGGCTATCCTATCTTTTTCATATATGCAAGGAGTCCTTGACACATTATCCAACATATCCTTTTCTAAGGTGGTCATTTGAATGAGGTTTGATGAATTTCTCGCTGACTGAACGACCTATAAAGGCTCCTTCACAGATTTGTTGTATCTAACTTATTAAAAATGGTGTTATTTTGTGGTTGTTGCTTTTGGGGAGTTCTTTTCGTGTTAATAAACATTCAGTACATATACTGCCTTATAATGAACAAGTAAATAATTGGACGTAGTTTGCTCAAAGACACACTGGTAACGTATTGTAAAACAATGTCGCAATGTTTATTTTCCAGATGTCCTAGTTGGAGCTCCTTACGAAAACGATGGCATCGGTTGTATCTATTTATTTAACGGGAACGAAAACAAACTTAAGAAAACACCCTCACAAAAAATTGAAGGTACTAAAATAAATAACAAGATCAGATCTTTTGGAATATCTTTTTCCCGCTCCGTAGATATTGATGAGAATGGATACCCAGGTAAGAAATGTGTTATTATTGTGTATGTTACATAGGTTGGAAATACGGCAAAGTTTTTACTGCTTATGTCACTCTAGTTTTTTATGCGTCACTAACTTACCCAAACATTGCTAAAAGATCTTGCCAACTTCTCGAAATACTCTTAAGATCAAATGGATAACATGTCGACGCGGTTACCACAATGTAGTTTGAATTTGATCAGTCTCACTGAGTGTCCCCATTTGTATAACTCTTTACAACATGCACATAGATAACACGTTATTTACTACAGCTAACTGATATAATCAGCGAGAAAAGTGTAAATTTAGAAATGTAACATTGCACCGTTTATTATGCATTCTCCTTTTAGTTGGAATTGTGTTTGAGACATTCACAGCACAGATTTGTTTCAACTAGTTTCCTTGTCATTATAAGAAAATGCGTGGACTTGATATGGATGAACACGACAGAAAATTTACTAAGTTCAAGATGAAAACCTAATTACTATTTGCTTAAACACAAATTAAATGAATGGATAGAAAGTCTGAAATCCAACGAGCTTTTATTTATTGAGTGTCTTTAAAGAAAGAAAAAGAAAGCTTGGTGGAAGATCAGAACGGCAATAACGAGATATGACACAAGGAAGTTCTTGCAAATAGAAAAAAATAGAAAGAAAGCATCTCGTAGTTTTCACTATGATACATCAGATAAAAGAAAATGATATCAACTACATTTTACTCATATCGTTGAAGAAAAGGCTGAAGTATTAAAACTTGCAATCCACTTCTAAATCGCATGTAGAATGTAATAAGACAATTAATGGGCTCTATTTTTCATAGATGTGCAAGTATGTTAGGTTTCAGGGATTTGGCCACTCAGATCACCTGAACTAGATATTGTTGTTGGAGCTTACCTTTCGGATCGAGCTGTCGTACTTCAAAGCCGGCCAGTCATCAAACTATTTCTATCGGATCTCGTTAGAGCCAAGAACTGGGAGAGAAGACTCCAAGAGAAACAAGGTCACACTGAAACATTAAGAGTTGTATATTTACTTAACATTTTTCAGTCAGGCACTGCAGAAACCAAAACTCGCACTTGTATTCACCTGTTCTTTCAGGTGTAAAACAGTTCCAGTTCTCTGGGAGTGTCATTGTCATTCGCAAAAAGCAGACAAACCTAGAAGAAAAAGCAAAAACACTGCAATTACCGTTCTTGACTATGTACACTTAAACCTTTAAAGAAATTTCTAAAGGGCGGTAGTTGAATAACTACGAAGACAGCCATAATCTTCATACGAATTTTGTTGTGACCGACTTTGCTTTTTTTCATCCCACAATAGCTTAATAAAACAAGTCAAACTTTTGAGTGTTTTGAAGCGATTATACTCCACTTCTGCAATCATCACCAATAGCGATCTACAACCGTATTACTTATTTTTATTGAATTAAGTTATATTCTATTTGTATTTAGTATAGATAGTGTGTTTACAATAAGCAAGCATGGTATTCGATGTTTCTTTAAATCATAAGTACTAATTCTAACTCAACTTTATAATTTTTCCAGTAATTTTTATCATGTTCAATAATGTTTGCAAGAAAAATTTATTTAAACTAACTTTTCTGTATTTTGCAACTCAAATCACCTGAACTAGATATTGCTGTTGGAGCTTACCTTTCGGATCGAGCTGTCGTACTTCTAAGCCGGCCAGTCATCAAACTATTAGCGACTCTGGTAGCTAAACCACAAATACTGCAATCCTTTTTGGATCCGATTTGGCAGACAAATGAGGACATAATAGTAAATGTTACACTTTTCATGTTATTTAGCGGCGGAAATCAGGATTTAGGTGAGCTTGTTGAGATTGCTTTTCTTTTTATTTTATTCTTTGTCAAAGAAACATTCAAATCCGATGGATCATCAAAGTAAACGCTAAAAAAAAAAAACTCCTTCTTATTTTTTGGAAAAAATTATTTGGCATAAATCTGACTTGCATCCAGTTAAAAATAGCTACAGATTGGTTTAGATTTCTAGTCAAAATCCCTTTTATGAATATATCAAGTATGAATAGTAGTATTTTCTTTCCACAAGATTTAAATTTCATATTTTCTAAGAATGGCGTATATGAACGATAAAACTGTTCCCAGTATATTATTGCAGACTATTTGAATGATAAAGTTTAAAATGGCTCAGTAAAAAAAAGTTAAACTCGAAAGTGAGAAAGATAAATTAAATAATCTTCCAATTTTAACCGCGCAAAGAATTTTTTATTAGGTAAAAAATAAGTGGATATAATCGATTTTATGTTTGCTAATATTCTTTTTATATTACTGGTATTATTTAATGTAATGCTAGCACTCCACTGACGGACGGTAAAGATACACCCGTTCCTGCCATAATAAATAATATAACATCTGACAGTCAACTGCCAACAATGTGCTGTAGCATTTCAGTATATCTGCCGAAATTTTATTTCTGAACTTCTTGAATATATGTCCTCCTTGTTTTACAGTCACTCATAATTTTCCGGTAGGTTTTGGTATTCTTTCTTCAAACAAACTCTTCAATAGAAATTAATGTAAAGCCTTATTTTATTTAATCCAGTAGGATTTTGGAGAAATTATTCAAATGGAATCACCTTCATTGCTTTGCTGTCACAATGTCACGTCCTAATGATACCATGCTTGTTTGTTTGTTAGTTTTATTTATCTATACTGTAAGGTTTATTTTTCTGTAATGTTTCCTTATGTGTGAAATCTAGTAATTCGGACCTAGTTTACAATTAGTTTCATTAAAAATCTTTTTAGCATTTTATGTTTAAACGTGTTATTATTTTCAATATCTGTTAGGGATATTGAGTTGGCAAAAATCATAGATGGAGTGCTTTCACCATATTTAGTTTTTTAATTTTTCATTCGAATTCCTGTAACTGATTTTGCTTCTTTCACCCTACAAGCTTAATAAAATAACTAAAACTTTCGAGTCTTTTGAAGCGATTATATTCTGCTTCTGCGAGCTGGCAAAGTCGTTTGCAGCATTTCACGTTCTGAGTTCAAATTCTACTGAGGTGGACTTTACCTTTCATACTTTCGGAGTTGATAAGATATATACCAGTTGAGTACTGGGGTCGATGCAATCGGCTTAACCCGTTTATTCCACTTGTGGTTACTTGAAACAGAATAATAGTGGTACGTCAACGAAAGAGGTATTCTCTTTCCGTCCTGGATGTAAATATGTTTTTGTTTACTTGATGAGTCTCATGATCTTAATTCACGAACAATAAATTGAATACAATATTGCCTAAGAAGGAAAGAAAAACTATCTACAAATATATGATGAAATATTTTTCTCTTTAGTTATGAATACAAATTTAAAAGTGGATATTGGAGAACCTGCGAGTAGAAAACGAGCCTATTTGGAGAATAACCAGAAAGAACACACCAGTTTAGAAGTAATCAAGGGGGTTTTTTTCCAGAAAGTTTACCAAATCTACATAAAGGTACGTCAAAAATGGTATTGTTTTAAAATGGAGATTTGTTGTGCTTTAAGAACATTGTGTTATTGTATTAAATTCGCGTTGAGAATGTTAGGACAATTGACTTGCTATATGTGTCTAGTTAAATCCCTTAACTCAACATAGAAGTGTGGTTTTTAAGAACCAGAATAAAATGTATCGCAACTTTTAATGAATAATTGCCTTCCCACAAAATACTTCATCTTCGGAGAGCCAGTTAGTATGTTATGAAGCAATCCCTCTTCGACTGTAAAGGTACTCGAGTTTATAACAAATAGTTAAAATATCAAAGTTGTTGTTGCTAAGCCGCAGGTCAATTCATATTTAGCAGGCCTATGATCAAAGACATTCGAGCTTTGACCGACCCGTCAGTTTTTCATACATTGTGCATTCAATACCACTAATTATCCAATTTAGTCTTAGATATCACCTTCTTAAGACGGTAGGGTGTGATTTAACGGACATTTGGCTGCTATTTCTAGCAGATCGAACCATTACGTAGAGATTCCTTCATTGAACCGTGCAAGATATAATACCCGGTGAAAGCTATTTCACTGCATCGTTAATGTAAAAAACGAAATCTCAAAAGCTAAAACGAAATCTTTTAGTTCATCGAGATATAATTCCATATTTTTGTATTTAGAAAATGTGTTATGATTCCGAACATTTAGAAAATATAATATATTATGGTTCTGAATGCATAGTTTGTCATATAAATCTGGCTACTGCTTATTCATAACTTTTCTAATCTTGCATTTTGTCAGTGGATTCCGTTTCTTGCATGGATGATAAGCCAGGGATTATTCTAGTGTAACAATCTTTAAATACCACATCTTTTCGATTTTAATAAGCAAATCTTTATATTTTCTGAGTTTGTCAAATTCTTTTGCTGAGATATTATGATCACAAGGAATGCTCATGTCGATCAATAAACAGACTTTATTATTTTGATCTTTCGTAACAATATCCGGTTTATTAGTTTTGATGGTTCTGTCAGTAAGTTGTGGAAATTCACAAAGAATCGTTATATTTTTTCTCTCAGTTACAGCCTCAGGGTGGTGCTTATACCATTTGTCAGCAGTTTTGATTTTATAATGCCGACATATTAACCAGTGTAAATATTGGCCCTACTCCGCCATGACTTGATTGACAATCTATAGGTGCTAAAACTTTACATCCAGAGATTAGATGGTTCATCGTTTCAATTTCATCGTTGCAGTATCGGCATTTCGGGTCTACTCTATTTTTCATTACATTCACTTGGTAATTTCGGGTCAATATGTTCTGATCTTGAGCAACTAAGATGAAACCGTCGCTCTCTGCTTTTAGCCCTGAGATTCGTAGCCACTGATGGGTGTGCTTCTGGTCTACATCAGCTTGTTTGCTACGGGTGATATATTTGCCATGCAGAGGTTTTTGTTCCCACCTATCAGCCAATTGTTCATACGCTTGTTTTCTTTGCCATTGATTTTACCTTCTTTGCAACAACAGTTACCGCACTTCTATCTTGCTGTTCAACCTGGTTATTATGCATGAACTCAGGTGTGCGAGCTGGTAAAAGCGGTGAACTGGCAGAATCGTTTGGACGCCAGACAAAATGCTTAGCAACGTTTCGTCTTTCTTTACATTCTAAATTCAAATTCCACTGAGGTCGAAGTTGCCTTTCATCCTTTCGGGGTCGATAAATTAAGTACCAGTTGAGTAATGGGTCGATGTAATCTACTATCCACCTCCCCCAAATTTTGGACCCTGTGCCTATAATAAAATGGATTATTATTATTATTATTATTATTATTATTATTATTATTATTATTATTATTATTATTATTATTCGTCGCTACGTTCTGAGTTCAAATTGCGCCGAGGTCGACTTTGCTTTTTATCCTTTCGGGTCGATACATTAAGTACCAGTGAAACACTAGAGTCGATGTAATCGACGAGTGCTCTCTCCCTAAATTTCAGGCCTTTTAGTATTATTATTATTATTATTATTATTATTATTATTATTATTATTATTATTATTATTATTATTATTATTATTATTATTCAGTAGTTTTATTTTTATAGCGTGCTTTTACTTCACTACCGAGCGCAGCTCTGTGTGCCTTGGGTATGTACTGTGGTTTGCTGTGATGCTCTTATGGTTACTGTATTGAAAGTATTTTGCGTAGGATGTGTGCAGTGCCCAGTAGTGCAATTTTCTGTACGTTATATATATTTGTAAGTCCTGGTGTTTTTGTTATGTATTTGTCTGAATATTTTTTTTATCATACCTAAGGCACCCACTATGATAGGAATTGTTTCTGTTTTTAGATTCCACATTCGAGTTACCTCTATTTCCAGGTCTTTGTATTTTGAAAGTTTCTCCCTTTCTTTTAGAGAAACGTTGTCATCTGTTGGTTGTTGTTGGCACTCCGTCGCTCACGACGTCGAGGGTTCCAGTTGATCCGATCAACGGAACAGCCTGCTCGTGAAATTAACGTGCAAGTGGCTGAGCACTCCACAGACACGTGTACCTTTAACGTAGTTCTCGGGGATATTCAGCGTGACAGTGTGACAAGGCTGGCCCTTTGAATTACAGGCACAAATCTGCTGGTATTGATACATCAATTAGAAAGCATTTTTTTCCTTCATGAGCTCTGACAACAATATCTGGCCTTTTGGCCTTAATTTCTCTATCTGTGTGTATTGGCATATCCCAGAGTATGGTCGCTTTCTCGTTTTCTGTGACCTTTTCTGGCGTGCACCTATACCATCTTTTTTCTGTTGTTATTCCAGTGTTGGCATAGCTTCCAGTGTATGTAGGTCCCAGCTCTGTCATGTCTGTGAATATATTCCTTCTTAGCCAGGACTGGGCAGCCAGAGATAATATGATTTATTGTTTCTTGTCCATCGCCACATATTCTGCAGTTACTTGTTATGTTTCTTTTCATTATATGTTTTTGGTAATTTCTGGTGGGGAGGCTTTGGTCTTGTGCAGCAATTAAAAATCCTTCAGTCTCTGCTTTGAGTCCTGAGCTTCTCAGCCATTGCTGGGATTTTTCTCTGTCTATTTCTTTTGCATGTAGTTTGGCCCAGTATTTACCATGTAGGGGCTTTTCTTGCCATTGTTTTATCATGGTCCGTTGTTGTTCTAGTTTTAGTTTGGATTTCATTTGTTTTATAGCTTTTGTTGTTGTTTCTTCTTCTTCTTCTTCTTCTTCTTCTTCTTCTTCTTCTTCTTCTTCTTCTTCTTCTTCTTCTTCTTCTTCTTCTTCTTCTTCTTCTTCATCTTCATATGTATTAGGTAGTATGATTTCTTGTTTGTATTTGTCAGCTTCCTTAAATACTGAAAACAGTTTTTTGTTTTGCTCGTGTTTTGTGGCTATTTGTATTAGTTTCCCTTGCTTCTGGAGTAGGTATTTTTGCAGTCCTATGGTTTATTTTATAATAGTTCTCCAGCTGTATAAGACCCCTACCACCTTCTGTACGTTGTATATATAGCCTTTCTATGTCAGATTTTGGGTGGTGCATCGTAGATCCTGTCATTATTTTTCTTGTTTTCCTGTCTATTTTCATTAGTTCATTTAGTGTCCAGTTAAGGATATTGTAGCTGTAACATATAACTGGGAAGGCTAAAGTGTTAATACCTATTATCTTGTTTTTATCGTTGAGCTCTGATTTCAGTATTGATCTAACTCGTCTATAGTATTCTTTCTTCATTTTCTCTTTCATTTGTGTGTGTTGTATCCTATCTAGTTCATTGATTCCTAAATATTTGTATGTCTGGCTTTGGTCTAATTCTCTTATTTCATTGGCTTTATCTAGTGTGATGTTGCTACTCTTAACTAGTTTTCCTCTTTTCAGGGTTGCTTTGACATATTTTTCTAACCCAAATTTCATATCTATTTCTTTGGTAAATCCATGTACTGTCTGTAGTAGTGTTTCCAGCTGTTTATCTTGTCATTCGTAGCGCATAGTTTTAAGTCATCCATATATAAAAGGTGGCTGATTGCTTTACCGTAACATTTGTATCCGCATCCAGTTCTATTTAGCAAGTCAGATAAAGGTGCGAGTGCCATGCAGAACAGGAGTGAAGAGAGCGTGTCTCCCTGGAATATTCCTCTTCTAATGGGGATGACTTTGATTTTCACGAGTCCCTTTTTTGTTCGGAGCTGTAGCACTGTCTGCCATTTATTCATAGAGTGTCTTATGTATTTTATAGTTATTGGTGCCACCTTGTTTATGGCTAGTGTTTCGAGGATCCACGTGTGGGGAACACTATCAAAAGCCTTTTGGTAGTCGATCCAGGCCATACTGAAGCCTTTCTTCTTTCTGCGGTTGTCTTCAGTTATGGCTTTATTGATCATTAATTGATCTTTACAGCCGTATGAGCCCTTGCAGCATGCCTTCTGCTCTTCTGGAAACAGGTTGTTATCTTCCAGGTGTTTACTCAATCTCTGCGATATTATTATTATTATTATTATTATTATTATTATTATTATTATTATTATTATTATTTTTTTTTTTTTTTCTTAATCTTATTTTCGCAGAATAAGATTAATTCGCTGAAGCCAATAAGGTTTCACCTTGATTACCATCTTCCAAATAATGGCTATGGTGCATGGTGTATCTTGTGCCCGCTTCTAAAGAGTGGAAATCTAAGCGCAACGGTGAGTATTTTCCTTTAACAAGTTAACATGTAACAAGTATTTTAATACTTCTCAGCCCTTTTGAAGTCATGAACTTCTTTCGTAATAATTTTCCCCATGAAATGTATTTTAACAATATCTTTTAAATAAAAATTCAGTAGAAAGGAAAATATCCATGAGAATAGTGTACAAAATATTTGTGTGTACAGTATGTTTAAAGTAATTCCAGTAAAGATTGAATGTCATCCGTTGTTACTGGTAATAACGGCTGTAACTTGAAAACTGGTATTCTTCGATTCCAAATCTACCCTTTTCACGCTGAGACGATCAGGTGTTTAAAGAAGCACGTTAAAAGGAAGAACCGCCCGGTCGCCTGGCTTGGCAAATGAATGTGTCTGTTTCTCACACGCTGATACGAAGGGCTTTGGTTTTGCAATTTAGAGTGTATGAAGCAATTTACTTCCAATGAATTTATGATCAACTGGCAGGTACTAGAGTTTGTTATTAAAGTGGGATGTACCATTTCCACTCTCTCTTTTGTGATGGCTAAAGAATTGCTATTGACATGTGCATAAAGTTCCAAAAATATCAAGAGGCACTTTGCTGTTTGGCAAGTTCATACATGGGGGTATGAGTAAGACCTTTTTCCGAGGTGCTTATGACCATTAAAGAGCATGAGATAGCATTTGACAAGAGTAAAAAAAAATGGAGAATTGTGCTAGCCAGTCCCGACAAAGGGTCATTTATCTCGCGCTATGTTTTACAGGAATTCTGTTATATAATGCTATTGCAAAAGTTCTATTGTTTTTATCATTGCTGCCCTCAAACTCTGATGTTGAGGGATTCTGTGGATCCCTTTGTTCGAGTTTCTAGCCTAAGTTATGAACGGGAAGAAAATAGAGTTCGGAGAAAAGCCTTTAAATTGGAAGAAATTATCTTGGAAGGGAAAGAGGTAATCGGAGCTATGCGAAGCAGATTTACTGGACCGGAACGAGTAGAAACAAATGGATACCTAACCAAAATAACAAGAGCAGGCGAAGCATCATGACATGCGAAATCTGCCAGTGGATGGAGATCAAGGGAGGCAGCCAAGATATTGCAGAGCAGTTCCTGGAGCAACCAGGTCATGATTCCTCCTGAGATAAGTGCACAATATGTTGTTATCTCTGGTCAAACTCTGATGTGAAGGCTACCCCTCGCTGAAGCAGTGGCAGTGGAACTAAGTTAAGAACGTATCAATGTAATGATGCATCAATAAGAAGAAAATATACACGGAAATATACACCAAGTTGTAGTCTGTTATTTTATATAAGAAAGACAACAGAAAGAAAAATGAGAGAAAAATGAGGAAAAGAACGGTTGGTGAGAAGAAGAAACGTCCCAGCTTTATGACAAGGTCTAATATGAAAAAAAAAATTTCCTGAAACATTGCCTCGGAAAGGTAATATGGAGCGGGTGTATGAGAGTAAGTGCTTAAAATATGAGTGACTCATGGAAGCATGTAGTGTGAGGACGGCAATGTACAGTATTTTCTGGAGAGATGGGATGTAGTGAGCTTTATCAAGATCCACAATGTTCTATCTGTATGGCATTGGACTTAGGGAGAATAGCAGAGCAGTGATTCTTAAGTGAATGGGAAACAGAGAAGACTACACGGATTTAGTAGTTATGTCAGACAGACACCACAGCTGAGGCTAGAAAGTAAATCCTCGGCAAATATTCAAACAAAATAATTTTGGGGTGATTGCATCTTCCTCTGGTTTGGTAAGGTGGCTGCATAAATGACAAGAGCTAACAAGCGTACTATCATGAGGACCGTAAGAATCTGGATATTCCCTCGTAGCATCCCAGTTTCTCAGCGTCTCTGAAGAGAAAGATATTGACAGAAAGTGCCGAAGCGTTGGGATTTGGAGCCAAAAGCTGATGAAGATACTGTCCTACGGTGCTTGCTATATGCAAAATATTATATGTAACATGTATGTGTGTGATTGTGTGTGCGCGCGCGTGTAATAAATATGTGTATACGCATATGTATATATATGTTTACAAATACTCAGTGCACCCTACTATGTATGTATTGAATTATGGACGTATATGGATGTATACATGAGCAACTGAATAAATCTTAAAGATCTCACATCACTAGTTATTGATAATATCTTAAATGCTTAGGTCAGGAATCGGAGATAACCAAACAAAAAAAATATATAATTAACTTGATCACATTTTGCATTACGACTAGGCCTTCTTTAATCGAATGCAAAATTACAAATATCGGAATGCCAGTTCATTGATTTATTTTTTCTCAAAAATCACGACATCATAAGGCATGTAACAATTTGAAGTACTTCTTGAAAGCATTAGTTACACAAATGAAATTAAATGGTTTAAAACAAGAATCAAATTCGAACTGAAGTCTCTGCTATTAGCTTTCTAAATGCTGTAGTTTACTGAAGAAATAATATTTATGATCTTACTACTATAACATTTAAATTTAATTTAATTTATGACTAATTGAAATATCAGCAGGAAACAATTCTACAGAACTAACTGCAAAATGTCTTTTATATGTGCTTCTTTTTAAATGCTTAGCGGTATTTCGTCTACCGCAACGTTCTGAATTCAAATTCCGCCGAGGTAGACTTTGCCATTCATCCTTTCGGGTTGATAAATTAAGTACCAGTTGCGTACTGGGGTCGATCTAATCGACTGTCCCCCTCTCCAAAACTTTCGGGCCTTGTGCCTTGAGTTGAAAAGTGCATGTGCTTCTATTTCAACGTCCTAACGAATAAATAATGCATACTAGCAGAGATACCCGACCTTACTCGGGATTGAAATGGCATAGCTTTTTATTGCTTTACTTGTTTCAGTCATGTGACTGATGCCATGCTGGAGCACCGCCGTTGGTCGAAGAAATCAACCACAGGATTTATTCTTTGTAAGCCTAGTACTCATTCTGTCAGTGTCTTTTACGAAACCGCTAAGTTACAGGAATGTAAACACAGCAACATCAGTTGTCAAGCAATGGTGTGGATACAAACACAGGCATACACATATATACGACAGTGTTCTTTCAGTTTCCGAGTACGAAATCCACTCACAAGGTTTTGGTCAGCCTGAGGCTATAGTAAGCATATATATATATATATATATATATATATATATATATGCTTTCGGTGCGAATAGCTTTATTAATCGGTGCCGTATTTTACAATCCTGTAAATAATAATAATGGTATTTTTATATAAGCTTAAAGCTTATGCCGTTCACCGTACAATGACTAACGAAAATAGTCTAATAACGGGGCATATAAGCCCTCGACAGAAAAAAGAAGGCTTTCCCATCCGCGTGGGACGCGAACCCACATCCTTTTGTTAACATGACTAAGTGTGTTACCTTCACACGCGGATAGGAAAGCCTTCTTTTTTCTGTCGAGTGCTTATATGCCTCGTTATTAGACTATTTTCCTTAGTCATTGTACGGTGAACGGCATAAACTTTAAGCTTATCTAAAAATACCATTATTATTATTTACAGAATTGTAAAATACGGCACCATATAACAAAACCATTTGCACCGAAAGCATATATATATATATATATATATATATATATATATATATATATATATATATATATATATATATATATATATATATATATATATATATATATATATATATATATATATATATATATATATGTATATATATATATATATATATATATACCAGGTGATATGCCCGGTAATTCCTGGGAAAAGCGGGCTTATCCCTTGATTCCATTCTCATAATTGTTTCGCTAATCCAGTAACAAAAATACAAAGTATGCAGCCCTTAAAACGGTTTTTCTGTATTTATTGAGAATACCGAACTGTCTTACAAAGGATCTTGTTTTTAGGAATTCTCAGTAAGTTATGAATACCCAAATTGTGAAGTCAGTTATGTAATAGCATTAAATTAATTACCCTAAAATAAGAATTCAAAGAAAGTAGCCCCGAAAAGGGCTTTAATATATTCCCAGAGTATATGGAACATAAGAGGAAATACTAATAAGGTATGTATACTAAAATCGTGATACATGTTATGTAACAGCAGGCTAATCAGATATGAGATAATAACAATTCAAAGTAATTAACTGTGAAAAAAGCTTTTGTGCGTTCCCAGAGAATATTACCCTCCGCAGCGCTAGAGTTGGTATATTCGTGAATAAGTCACTAACTGAAATAAGTGGATCTGTTGTTTAGGAGAATACTATTAACTTGTTTAAGCCTCGTACTGGATAAATTGAGAAAATAACTAAAATAGTTCAAATACTAAGAAATAAGTATATTCAATTTTATTTTTACCAAATAATTTACGAAGGAGGGAATGGGTTATTTCCCTTGGAAGCTTAAAATAATCCCCCGTTTACCTGAACATTTTTTCGAAATCAATTTATACTTAAAACTTCCGCAGACACATAAGCAATGTGCGTGTGAAGTTTAAGAAAAATCGGTCAAGCCGTTTTGGCGCAAAATGAGGATATACCGATACACACACACACACATCTTCAGTTTTAATAAGTAAGATATACATGAATATGTATAAATACATACACATATATATTTATACACATATACATATATGTATATATATATATATATATATATATATATATATATATATATATATATATATATATATAAAATATATATATAAATACATATGACGATTGCTTCATCTTGACAGATGATAGCCGTCCCATCAACACACCCACCACACCCTATATCACACAGCACAATCACTCCGTTGATGAGCCCTTAGATGGCTTTTAGCACCACCTGCTGACTGACAGAGTTTAAAACAAGTGACAAGTATTATTTAAGTTACTTCTGTGTCTTTGCCCTTTGGAATTTGATTCTGAAGGAATGTTTTTGTGAACTCGCATATGTTTTTTAAGTACAGATATTGTCTTACAAGTCGTAAGAGACGGTTGGTGTCCAAGATCATTCCCTATCTGGGCATTACGATTTTCATGTGACTTCATATTATTCACGTATCCTGCTTTTGACAACAGAACACGATCACATATAATACATATCCAATGTTCACTGTTGATTACAGTTCCAATTGTTCCTTTGCGACAGGCCCTTTTAAGTTCAGAGTGCTGAATCAATTTTTCCTCCCAGGCATTGCAACCAGTCCTAACAAGCACCTCTCCACTTGTTCCGAGCTAGAACATCATTTTCCCAATCACTTTTGTTCATATCTAGTTTCTTCAAGTTTTCCTTCACACAGTCTTTATACCTTTTCCTCGGATTATGTTCTTGTCGCTTACCAGAGTTGAGCTCACCATAAAAAAGACGCTTTGGCAAATGCTCGTCTTTTATTCTAATAACATGTTCAGTCCATCTCATTTGAGCCAGGATAACATGTTGTTCAATTGAGCTGCAACTTGCCATGCGCAAAACCTCTGTATCTGGTATGAAACATTCCCACTTGACTCCTAAGATACGTCTGAGGCACTTTTTATGAAATCTCTCCAGCATTTTTATATGATGCTTGTAAGTGGTCCATGTCTCACTTGAATAAAGAAATGCAGACAATACACACGCTTTATAGACACTGATTTTTGTCTGCGGGGAAATACCTCTAACAACCCACACTCGCTTTTCGAGCTTTCAAAATGCAAAAATTCCCTTCCCTATTTGATAGTATATCTCTGCATCAAGACTACTATTTCTTGACAGTGTGCTTCCTAGGTAAACAAAGGTGTCAACGACTTCTAACCTCATTCCATTCACAAAAATGTTTGGTTCAGAATATGTTTGTCCTGGGACGAGAGTAAACATTACTTTGGTTTTCCCTAGATTAATTGTGAGTCCGAAATGTACACACGTAGCGGAAAATCTGTCCATTAAATGTTGCATATCTCCTTCTGAGTGTGCCAACAAATCAGCATCATCAGCATAAAGTAATTCTCTAACAAGTATTTTGAAAGTCTTTGCTTTGCTGTTAAACCGGGTCAAATTAAAAATAAAATACGACCAGATGTCCGAAATCTGAAATCTGATTCTAATTCCTCTGTTGCAATCCTTGAAAGCATACCAAAACAATGCAGCAAAAAAAACAAAAATAGAGAAAAGTGTAGGGACAGGAATATCTCCCTGTTTGACACCGTTGTCCACCAAAAATTCATGAGATAGCTCACCATTAAAGACTATCTGAGCTTTCATGTTTCTGTGTAGTTCCTACAAATGTGTAGGGCAACAAAGTTTACACAAAACAATCCACAGTGCCTCCCTGTTTACCATGTCAAATGCATTAGTTAAGTCTATCAAGACCTGGTATAGTGGCATTTGTTCCTCTAAAAGCATTTCTCTTGATCCTGCGTCACAGAAAATATCATATCCACTGTTCCTCGCTCAGGTCTGAAACCACACTGTTCTTCAGGAATCACATGTAGACATGTGTCTCAACAAGACGATCTAACATGATCCTTAAAGTATCTTCCCGGTATGTGCCAGGAGAGTTATCCCTCTACAATTACCACACACTGCTTTTGAGCCCTTACCCTTGCATACAGAGATTAGAATGTCATTTATCCATTCTTGTGGCACAAAAGATTCATTTCAAACTCGAGTTATCAGGTTATGAATATCAGACTAAATATGATCCCCACCTAGGGCTCGCCAGTTATGATGGTTGATTATATGCAATTTGTAGTTAGGCATTTGCAGCTAAACGCTTTCTGTTGCAGAACATTCTGAAAAGCAGCCTAGGGGACGATTACAAAAGCATAAATGGCATAATAGGCCTTGGTTATTAGGATCGCCTTAAAAAGCTCAAACTTTATTCTCTCTAATGTCGCTGTCAGCACTACATCATTTGTACTATTCTGACGACATTGTTCAAATGACGCTCATATGCATATATGTATGTGTGCGCGCGCATGTGTATGCGCGCTTGTGTGTGTGTTACCAGGTTTCCTGAAAGGAAAGAAAACACTGTTAAGCATACAATAAATGATTGGTTATAAAACATGAAGGGACCTGGTGGTCTATAGTGCTAGGCTTACGCTCGATTCTTAGACCAGGTGACGCACTGTGTCCCTGCGCGATGCATATCATGTCACGTTGCTCCAATTTACTCAACTAAAAATGAATACCAGCTGAATGCGTGCGCAGCCTCTCTCCTTCTCTCTCCCTCTCAGTCTCTCTCCCTTTCAGTCTCTCTCCCTCTCAGTCTCTCTCTCTCTCTCTCTCTCTCTCTCTCTCTCTCTCTCTCTCTCTCTCTCTCTCTCTCTCACTTCCCCAATGTTCCGGTGTGTCAATGGAGGGATGGTTGAGGAAGTGAGAGAGAGAGAGAGACTACCCAGACACTGCAAATCTAACCGGTAACAACCACTTGCGAGAAACTGGCAAGGTTAGCTTATAGGAAACATGGTATTCGTATGTGTTCAAGTTCTTGAACATATCAGCCAGTGTGGTTGTTGTTGTTGTTCATTCCCTGACTGAGTAGACCTATGATGAAAAGTATTTCAGTCGTGACCATCTCGACTTTTTTAAGGCTTAATGTTTCCTGAGCTACATTATCTAATGAGTTCCTCTTCAGGTTTGACTTTTGTTGTTCAGTCCAAGGTCATCTTTAATCGACCTTTCTATTCGTGGCCAACTCGTCATTGAATGTATCAACTAAATGTATCTTCATTGCAACGGTCAATCATGATTTGAAAAAGATTGTGCTATTATTTCGCTAGGGCTCTCCAGTTATGATGGTTGATTATATACGATTTGTAGTTAGGCGTTTGCAGCTAAACGCTTTTTGTTATTATTAGTTAAACATTAATGAAGCAAGAGTTTGGCTATTTAACTTACTTCATCACAGATTTCCTCTGATTTTTAAGTACAATTTAGAATTATAATCCGACGATATGCTACTTTTTAAAAAAATTAAATGCTTCTTTGTTTTGTTTTTTAAATCATTTTATTGATAATCTTCGTGATATAATGTGCTCTATTTCTCAGATGAAATTCGATTTATTATGTGGGACGGACGAGATTTGCAATACCCACTTCAATCTGGAGCTCACGAGCCCTTCTTCAAATTTGCTTTTGAGCGGAGAAAGAAAATATATTGAAATTGTTGCGAAAGTTGAAAACGTTAATGAACATGCATACAACACAAAAGCTCATATAAATTTCCCATCCTGGCTAGAGTACGTGACAGTAAAGAAACATAACAACGGTATCAATAACGTAACGTGTTCCATCGAGAGTAACCAATACAAACTAACATGTTTCCTCGGATATCCAATGAGAGAGAAGAGCACCATCTCGTTCCTGCTCACATTCATAGCCAATTGGTAAGTAGAGAAAAGAAGCTTGTAACTTTCTTATATAAATCAAAGCATTTTAAATAGATACGAAAGTAGTTGTGAATTTGCTATTGATAAATCTTTAATTCAAATCAAAAACAATGTGCTGGACTGTGCTCTCTCTCTCTCTCTCTCTCTCTCTCTCTCTCTCTCTCTCTCTCTCTCTCTCTATATATATATATATATATATATATATATATATATATATATGAGGTCTGAAGTATTAGAGGGTTGAGCTGTGTTCAGTCTGAATTAATCTAAAGGCGATCGCATGCAAGCAACACGCATTTAAAGAGGTCAGCTATGACTACTCACACCGGGACTCAATCTAGGCAGATACTACCGAATAAAGAAAGCACCTCCCATTCTTAATCTAATATCACACACTAAGGCAATATGTGAAATATACAGATAAGAACTGAGGATTAAATCTCGGGATCTGGTAGGACAGAATGTTTTCAGCACAAAAAATTACAATATGTTAATTTAAAACTGTAACTATTATCCATAGAATTTAATATTTATAAATGGCCATAAGTTATGAGGTAGTCAATTCTGATGAACTGGAATTCAAATCATAACCGAATCAATTTTGCCTCCCAAAGTCTATATCATAAATACTAATAACATACAATGTCAAATAAATGAGCGACTTTAACAAAAAAGGATCGCGTAAAACAAGCTTTTAGCTCTGATGGTAGTGAGCCAGGACTTTTAAACTAAATAAATGTTTAACATATGACTAGCCCCTGGTTTTGTGATCAATTCTTATTAAAGGAGTTTTGCCAAGATTGCTATTAATTTGCTCTCGTTACAAAGCCAATGCTTTATATTAACCATTTCTTTAGACGGAGGTAAACAGAATCAACTTTTTTGTGCTGAGGCATTGTTCATCTCTTCTGATCAGATAAAAAGTAGCCATACGAGAGCCAACCAGAGTTTAACTATTTCTACAAGATCTGCATATCTATTTAAATCTTGAGTTAACTATTAAAGTTGATATTTTCATGTAAACATCAACATTTTTATTGTTGTTTTGTATAATTTGCAGGATGCCGATACCAAAAGATCTTGAGGTGAATATGTCAGTCACAACCGACAGTGTTGTTCCAAAGGAATATTTAAATAAAACAGTCTCTCTTACAATTCCTGTGAAGAAGAAATCCGTGGTGAAGCTTTTTGGGTACATTATTTTTATTATTATCGATTCATTCTGGGGTTATTCAGTAAGTCTTCAAACTATAATGGCGCCATTCCCTTCGGTAGTTAATTGATAAATTTCTCTAAACTTCTCAATAGAGAACATCAAAAGAGCCATTTCTTTAAATTCCCCCTTCATTCTGTCATGTCGATTCGTATTAATTATGAGATATTGTATCTTGACCAAGGAAATCAATATCTATCCCAAAAAAGAAGAAACAGTTAAAACGTATGTATTACCGATTTCTAGTTTAATAGATTCAAAGACCCAGTATTTTAAAGAGGGGACGGGAAGTGATGTACTTACCATTCCTAAGGGTAGTAATTGCATAAGAATATTTAATGGTTTCAGTCGGTTATTGAAACTTCACTGACGTGTAGACTTGCTAAGAGTTTCCATCTTAATGTAAAATAAGCTAAGACACTACTGCTTTCAGAGGCGAGCTACAAATATTTACAACTGAGGCAACCAAGCAAGAAATGTCTTTCCTTTGATCTTTGTGGTAGCTCCAGTGATAGGTACCAATTGGGGCCGTTTTCGCAGCATTAGAGGAACCTGCGAAAATCATTACACTGTGCCTTACAGTATTTATTTGGCAGCAAGCTATAACATACATAAATAAGAATTGGGCCCCATAGACCTGTGAAACCAAAGCATTAAGACGACACTGGTCTGTTATGTTGTTGATTCTGTCAGTAGACACCCACATGTTCCCTCAATTAAAGACTGACTCCTTCAAGAAAGAACAAGACTTGTAACTGCAAATATCGAATGCAACCATGTATGTAGAGTTTCAAATTTGTTCAATTGAAAACCCAATTAGATTATTGTTGATACCGTAGTTTAGCGCTGATTGAGCAGATTTATGGTCAAGTATGTTCCAGCTGTGACCATTGTCTTTTTTTCTATCTTCAATTATATTTCATTATCCAAATTTCTTTTTCTATTTTAAGATGATAAAGGTATTTCTAGCGGTTCTAGAGGTTACATAGAAGCTCTTGTACTGGATGGATTAAATAGTTATTTATTCATGAAAAGCTAATCACTACAATTAAGTGTTAGAAAAGAAGAGTTCATTAATCGTTGCTATTGAAAGCGAACAGCAACTTTTGTTAAGATTTCATCTCGTAATGATGAGACATTGAAACAAAAATCAAGCATCGCCAGGCTTTTATAACCTTTTTACACGAGCCCACGGAGATCCAATCTTTTCACTCAACCAGGTAGAAATAGCAGTGAAATATCCTTCAAATTACACCTTTACTGTCTTAATACATAACATTCCAGCATTAAAAAAATTAAAAGAGGCTCATGGCTAGAAGGACATTGATTTTCGGTCTACAGGATCAGAGCTACTATGATGCTCAACAACAACAGAAAAAAAACTGCTTACAGCACTAGTAAAGATATAGAGAGCTAATTTCCTATATCGAAATATTGATTTCTTATATAGAACGCTTAATAAGATTCGGGAGATAAAGCTGTGTTGTTAAGAAATTCAGCTTTTTTAAAACAACATAATCTCAGGCACTTAGGACAAATGTTTTCCAACATAGTGACGGTTTTTCCGAATCTTTGTAAATGAAATTTGGTGGAAGGAAACTGAAAACTCGTCTGTTCCAATTATTGGATACAGATTTAATTCGTTGCTTGTTTTATCACCTGACCCTCGGGTTCCTTTTACAGCCTTTTGGCCCAGGTTCTCAGTCCAAGGACAACTTTCTCCCCCTCCTCAATTTTCGTGGTCATGAAAAAGGTCGCTGACGATGCTTTTCTTTCTCTGATTATGATATCAAGACCAAATTAGAAATATTTTAGATTTATCAAAATATTTGCTTTTACTACATATACGCAAAATGAACGCTGAAACGGAAGCGTTGGACTATCAGCTGATGAATCAAGTTTGAATCTGTTACAGATTTGGGAAGGGCACATAATCCTCTGAAATAAAGTATAAGACACTGTCAATTCTCAATTGAAATATTAGTCTTTCCTTTCTACTTTAATACCTCGTTATCATGATATGAAATAACGCAGCTAGTTGGCAGAGTCGTTAGCACACCGAGCAAAATGCTTAGCGGCATTTCTGGTTATATGTTCTGAGTTCAAATTCCGGCGAGGTATGCTTTGCATTCAACTCATCGATAAAATAAGTTAAACAGCAAAATGTCAGGCTTTGTACCTAAATTAGAAATGATTATTACAATATGATATCTCACCAAAAGTTTCCAGTTTCAACCGTAACGCTTAATGAACTTTTGGCGTAGGCAAGAGACCAGGAATTCTGGGAGTGACTTCTCTTGAACTTATTGGCGCCCTACTCTTTGGGATCACTTTTATTCTTTTACTCTGTCCAAAGCTACTAAACCGAAAAGAAATCGCTATCGTATTTGCAATAGAAAATCTATGCAGTTTGTGAAACAATTGAACTTTTCTCCTTTACAGAATACCTGAACCTGATCTTTACATCCACAAGAGTAGCAGCAAGAGTAGTAGCAAGAGTAGCAGTGATGAAGTAGCTGTGATAAGTCACGCCTTTATCTTAGAAAATATTGGTCCAAGCGAAGCACACAACCTTGTATTTGAAACATTTGTTCCATATCTAATCATACGAAATATGACCATTATGACTCTCGATTCAGTGAAGGTAAGAAAGATCTGATGCTCAAATTATATTTTGTGTTTTACGTTTAATCGAATTAAAATGATGTTGAAGTTCCTTGAAGTACAATCACCATACCCTTATGCTTGAAATATGTTTTGGTTCTGCTGTTACTTGCCTTGATAAACCTCTATAAATTCTTGACCTTGTGTGTAAATAACCAGTGAATGGCATAAATGAGGCGTATAAGATTACTACACTGCCAAATACACCACACAATATCAATTTTTGCTTATAACACTTTTACTTCAAGTTATAAAGTAGCAAAATAATAGAGTGAATATTAAACTCTCAAAAATAATGAGATTAATTCAATTACAGATGGTTTTGATGCAGAGTACTTTATTGAATATTATCTCACTTTACTTAACTTTTGGGTAATATCTGCCATTTTCAGAGAAAATGTTAAAATAGATGATGTCTTTCAGTATACACATTCAATCAAACCACTCTGTTTATCGAAGCGACCATCACAAATATTTAGGAAAGACTCTGACACGATCTCATTCCCCATCTTGCCTGAACAGTAATTGGCTAATGAAGTTAATGCAAGAGACTGAAAAAGTAAGAGGCATGCTCTTCGCTAATCAACTAAACAACACCGTTTCAATTCACGAAAGAATGAAAATAATTGCACTTTCTTTTAATTCTTTTTATCGTTAGCTGAGTTGTGCAGTGGTGAAATCGATAAGGCGTCAGAAAAAAATGTCTTGCGATGTTTCATCCGGTTCTTATCGTTCTAAGTTCAAATCACACGGAGGTCAACTTTGCCTTTTATCATTCCGTAGGTGATAAAATAAAGTACAGGATTTTATATAATCGATACTCTACCACTGAAATATCAAGTCTTGTATCTATGCAAGAAATCTTTATTTATACTTTTGGTATAGTATTCTTGAAAATGTGCAAGCGTCACTATATACTACTCTTCCTTCTCTGAAAGTATCAGGTATTGATGGAAGACTAAAGATGTAAACGATTCAGAACCGTACAGTTTTTTTTTATATCTTTTAGTCAGGAAGGAAGATAGTGACAGCGACACTTCATAGAGCCTTCGAGACTAGTGGGAGGAAGAGAGAAAGCTATGCTCTAATCGGAGAACCGCCTTGAATATTTGCAACAGAAAGGATCCCACTAAAGGTACCCGGGGCACAAGTCTTAAAGTAGGCCAGCTAGCGCAGCAGAGGCGACAGGTAGGGGCAGGAAATGGTCTATCCCAGGCGATCCTTTTATGGAGGTGGTCTATATAGATTTCATGCACGGAGACGGGGGTGGGAGAGAAACTCCTAGGCTACTCCGAGAAGTACACACTCTCGTTACGTCACTGAACAAGGAGACAAATTTAACCTACCAATCAAGTACACAATGGTACCATTGGAACTCAGAGGAATTAAGATAAACAAAGTTCCTTTTTAATCTAAACTATACTCTCCTACATTTTCTATAATGCTCTTCCATCTATCTGGTAGGCTTGCAAGGCCCCTCTTCAAAAATTCACTTGTCCGTGATGAAAAATACTCTTCCAGTACCTCATCTTCAGAATTCATATTTTTTCCGTCCAAATAATTTTGAAGACTGCGGAATAAATGATAATCAGATGGGGCAATGTCTGGCGAATATGGTGGGTGGGGCATTGTTTCCAATTCAAACTGCTCCAGCCTTTGGAATGTCATTCCCGCTGTATGTGGCCGAGCATTATCCTAATGTAAGAACATCTTTCGTCTTGAAATCAAAGATGGTTGTTTTTCTTCTAGCGCTGACTTAAGCCGCTCCAGCTGCTCGCAGTATATCTCCGTTGTTATCGTTTGGTTTGGGTTTAAAAGCTCAAAGTGGACTAAACCTTTCACATCCCACCAAACAGATAACATCTTACGTGCGTGAAGACCTTCTTTAGCTTGGGGTGCGTGTGTTTCTCCTCTCCCTACCCACTGTCTTTTTACTCACTGACATTTTTATAGAGAAACCATTTCTCGTCACCAGTCTCGCTATTCGGTCCAAAATAAGATCATTTGTGAGACGTGACAGCAAAGAAGAGCACACATTCACTCTCCGCGTGCGATTAGACTTGGAAAGTTTGTGAAGAACCCATTGACCCAATTTGCTGACATTTCCGATGGCACGCAGGCGTAGATGAATAGTTGAATGACTAAATCCAAGCTGGTCTGCTAGTTCCTCAACAGTTACGGGATGTTTTCCACCAGAATTTGCAGGACGTCCTCATCGAGCTCTGCAGACCGTCTAGGACGTGACTCGTCTTCTAGACTGTAGTTTCCGGTTCGGAATTTCTGGAATCACTGTCGACACTGGTTTACGCTTATTGTCCGATCCCCATATTCTGCATTAATATTCCTCTCACTTTCCGTTGCGTTATTGCCTTTACTGGACTCATAAAGCAAAACATGCCGAATATGCTACTTTGTCACTTCCATTATAGTTTGCACTGTTCAAAACTTGCAGTAAGAATAAGTACAAAGTAAAATTACTGCCTGCTTTTAATAGTAAGTTGATGCAGGTAGTTTATCCCGTCACCCTCAGACTTTTTGTTCGTGCAATTGAAAAGAGCCGCATTATTAATAGGATAACCCTATATATATATATATGTATATATATATATATATATATATATATATATATATATATATATATATATATATATATATATATATATATATATATATATATAAAAATTAAGGTACTCAGAAATCTGGATGTTTGTACATTTACAGATTTTTATTAATGTCACATATTAAATAAAGCGCTTTTCACCTGGTCGTGCAGGATTTTCAAATTGTTTTGAGAAAACTTTGCGGAGGGTCTCTTTATATAGTTTTATTGAGTGTGTAGGGGTGGAGAGAGAGAGATATATAGGATAGTAAGAGAGGGTGAGGAAAAGTGAGAGAGAGAGAGAGTGTGTGTGTGTGTGTCAGTGTGTGTTTTTTGTGTTGGTGTGTGTCCGTGTGTGTGCGTGTGTGTGTCGATGGGAAAGAGAAAAGAAGAAAATTGGGTTCATAACTGGTTAGTTCTTTTCAATAAGTTTATTTTTAGCCTTTTAAAGGAATGGCAAAAGCAGGTGTGATCGTTTTGAAGAAGTTGCTTTTCAAAAAGAATCTTTGGTGTCATTGTTTAGTAGGAGAGTGTGGGTGCGTTTTTGTGTGCGTGTGTGTATGTGTGTGTGTGTATGTGTGTGCGTGTATGTGTGCGTGTGTGTCTGTGTGCGTGTGTGTGTGCCTGTGTATTTGAAAGGTGTGTCAGTGGGAAGGGGAGGGAAGAAGAAGATTCTGTTTACAGTTTACAGTTGGTCAGTTCCTGCTGTGACAAGTTCATTCTTGGCCTTTAAAAAAAAAAGAAGAGGCAAAACCAGATGGTATTCTTTGGTATCATTGTCCAGTGGTAGAGAGAGTGCGTGTGTGTGTGTCTGTGTGTGTGTGTGTATGTGTGTGTGTGCGTGTGTGCGTGTGTGTGTCTGAAAGGAGTGTAAAAGGGGAGGAAGGAATTGTGATTATATCTATACAGCTGGTTAGTTCAAAAAAAGTTAGGAGAGAAATATGAGAACCTAGGTAACTGGGTTCAATTCTTGTTGGTTAATTTTTTTCTATATAATTTCTGTACATCACCTCCAAACCTTCAAACATATATATATATATATATATATATATATATATATGGATTAATATTCTCTCTTCGCTCCTTTGCACCACATGGGCTCAATTCTTCTTCCCTCTAAATCTAACCCTCCTCCTCTCTCCTCTCTTCCTCTCACACCTACTTCCTCCCACCCACCTCTTTTTTGCTCTGGCACTTACTTCCTCTCTTCACTCCTACCTACCTTCTCCCTTCCACCCTCTCCCTTCATCGTCACCTCTTCCTCGTTACCCCACCCCTACACATTCCAACCCCACCATCCCTATACATCCCATCCCACCCCCACCCTTGCTTTGCCCACTCTCGCCTCCCCCACACCCCAACACCACCACACCACATCACACACCACCACACCACACCACACACCACCACACCACACCACACACCACTACACCATACCACCACACCACACCACACACCACTACACCACACCACCACACCACACCACACACCACCACACCACACCACACCACACACCACACACCACCACACCAAACCACACACCACACACCACCACACCACACCACATCATACAACCCCGCACACACTAGCACTGACCACTTCCCAGCACCCACACCAGCACACACTAGCACTGACCACTTCCCAGCACCTACAACATCATCCACACATCATCCACAATGCGCAAATGCACACGTCAATGTCACCAGCCCCCTTTCACACGCACATACACGCTCTCACATATACACTGGGATCGATGTAATCAACTTGCCCCTCATCCTAAATTTCACTCCTTGCATTTTTGCAGATAAAAATTATAGGAAGAAAGAATTGGATTTAGCAGTTTGTAGGATGTGGAGGTGCGTGGCTTAGTGGTTAGGGTGTTGGGTTCATGATCCTAATTGTGGTTCCGATTCCTAGACTGGGCGACGCATTATGTTCCTGAGCAAAACATTTCCCGTTGTTCTAGTCCACTCAGCTGGTAAAAATAAATAATCCTACGACGGACCGATGCCCCGTCCAGGTGAAGAATATATATGCCGCGAAAACCGGGAAACCGGTTCTATGAGTCTATATGTCTCGAGAAGGATCTTATACTATCCTTTAGTTAGTAGGATGCTAGATGATAGAGACAGACATTGTATGAATTACGATAGACGGAGAAATGGTCGCATCTAGAGGGCCTTGAAGGAGATTTTCGATGACATGGAGTTGGGTATCTGTGTCTACCATTTTCGCAGGCCCTCCTGAGATTGATTTGGCTTATTTTCTGATTGAATATCTGTGAGATGATTTGCGAAACTATTGAAATTTAGGCTTTATCATTTACTTGTTTCAGTCATTGGACTGCGGCCATGCTGGGACACCATCTCGAAGGGCTCGAAGGGTTTTAATCAAACAAATCTACTCCAGTACATATTTTTAGTCTGTAACTTATTTTATCTGTCTCCATGCCGAACTTAGTTACAGTAACGTAAACAAACCAACACAGGTTATCAAGCGGCGGGTAAGACACACACACACACACACACACACACACACACAGACTCACACACACACACACACACACACACACAGACTCACACACACACACACACACACACACACACACAGAGACTCACACACACACACATATACACGGCAGGCTTCAACGGTCGGCCCGGGTTATAGCAGAAGACGCAAGGTGCTGCGGCACGATTTAGTCTGAACCCCAAGCCATACTGTTAGAAAACGAGTTTCTTAACCACATACCCATGTCTGTGCCAATTAAAATTATGTTATTAATATAAAGTTCAAATAAATGGTGATATATCAGTACAGTGTTTCAATATAAAATTGTAGCATCTGTCCCAGGTCGTAAATTTTGTAGGAGGATATATTCGATTAAATTATTCTTAGTATTTGACTAAAACCTTTATTTTGTCAATCCGAAATAAGAAGCAAAGTTAACCAACCTCAACAAAATTTAATCTAGAAACGTGAAGGTCCATTACGAAATGCTACAAACACTTTGGTCGACAATTTAGATTTTTCCAAATCACTGCACTGAAAGAAATTATTTCGATATTTAAAGGTAAATTGTGTAAAATTTCAAATATGAGTTTATTTTATATTCTCATTAATATTAGATTAAAATTAGATTAGTTCATAAATAGTTATTGCCGTATGTTTTGTTTGCTTGACTGGTACCTATTAAAATCGGTCCTGAAGGAATGAAAGGCAAAGTCGACCACAACTTTCAGAATATTTGAATTCAGAATATAAAGCCAGAAGAAAGTAAGTATTTTGTCCGGTGTGTTAACAATTCTACAAGCTCGTCGCCTTGAGACAGAAGTCTATATGGAAAGAGAACAAATTTTAAACATAAAATATGTAACTTCCCCATAGCAGAGCTTAACGGCGTCTGGGAAACTTTACTGTGATAAATGTTTCCGCCTTTTTTTTTCAGAAAAGCTATTCAACGCCCGCACAAAATTTGAAAAAAAACGTACTGTAATGTTGGGCAAAAAATATACTAGCCGTATTATTGTTATTATTATTATTATTATTATTATTATTATTATTATTATTATTATTATTATTATCATTATTATTATTATTATTATTATTATTATTATATTACGATCGTGATGTCGATGACAATAGTGATGGCAAAGGGGTTGACGATGTTGATAATAATGATGTTTTATTTATTGTGTAAATATACTTCATTTGTCTTTTTTTCTTGTTTTATTCTGTTTCTACAACTAATGCAGTATGATGGAATGCATGACGAAAATAGCAGTATTGTGTGTAGATCAACTAAACGCAATTATTCTGAGGACAATATACAGACGATTACAAAAGATATAATGAAAGCTGTAACTTACGTAAGTATTTAACATACAAATAAAAGCAACAGTATGCACACACACACACACACACACACACACACACACATATATATATATATATATATATATATATATATATATATATATATATATCCCATCCTCGACAACCATCAACCATTTGCACAACTCCAAATAAAGAGTGTGTCATCTGTTATCAAAACATGTATTAAGGCACAATTACTATCTTCACATTATATTCATTCAATATTATGCAAAATATAAATTCTCATAAGTTTATTCGTACGTTGGTTCAGTGTTATATTTTATTTCAGTATAGATTGTATAACTATTCTAATCATTACTCTGATAATTCTGACTATCAACTAGTTTGATTAAATGTCAGCATGGGGACCCCTACGCACTCACATCACTAGAGTTTGCAGCCAAATCTTTTTTGTATTTACAAAAAATGCTATTTCAGGAAATTAATATGCAATTGTTATATCTGAACGTTAGTAAATCAACGAAATGTCGACATAGGAAACAACTAAATGAAACAATATTTCAGGTTATCATCAACCTGACTTCTGTTAAAGTGAGTTAAATTTAAAGAGTATTACAGATATTGAGACGCAACCACTTTAAGTTACTGATACATTGGTCTCAGTTACCATCTGACATCTTTCTGAAACTCAATTTATGTAGCTCTTTGTTAATAATTAGTGTATATTTTTACAATAATAGCACAATTGACAAACAGGAAACTTGAAATATATTAAGTTGGCATAACAATAACATTAAAGCTAGCACATAACAATGGCATTTCATTTATTTATGAAGAGATACCAGAGCCAAATATAGTCTTCTAAATTAGATTACTCCATTAGCCGTAACATAGTAATTAAGAAGTATACAATAAAGATTGTTAAATTCAAAGTGACAAAAAGAAAAACAAACTAGTATTTCTTCACAAAATCACTCAACTTCAAGCTTTCTCCTCAACTTTCGATTTTTTAAGCCTAAACTTGAAAACGTAGAGATCCAGAATTAGTCAATTTACCTCCAGCGAGAGAGGGCTACATTTATCTTTTGAGATAAATTTACCCCAGTTTGATAATTCATGGGCTATAGTCATTCGGCTACCGATACAGTGAATCACTAAAACTAGTTTTTATAATTTAGTTGATATAAAGACTTTTCCTTTTCTCCTTCACTTTTAATATTCATGAGTGTAGTATCATAGCAGAAATGGTTGATTATCATCCTAAACATATTTCGGTATTTAGATTTAAGCCCTTATGCTCCAAATTCAAATCTTGCTAGGATTCGATTGTAATTTTCATGCTTATTAGGGTCATATTATTCGATATAATTGACTGCACATCTGACTTAAATAATTGACTTCTTGAAGAAATAAGGACAGCAAGTTGTTAGAGACAGTAGATGTCTGTACTAAATGTTACATGGTGAAATTTACTATACTTCGATTGGTTACAGTAGTAAGATGTACTGCTTGATTCTATTCTACAACGAAGTTTGTGGCTTAATGTTTCTTGTGGAAACATAACAATGTAGATGGAAAAAAAAACTCAATCAGTGCAATTATTTCATCGTTATCCATTGAACTAACTTTGAGTCTTTTTGAAAAGTATCATTTAGATGAAGTCAGTGAATGAGTGGTAGAGCAGGCTTACTTTTCATTATTTTATTTTGACCGTCCAGGTTATTCTGCCAGACTTCATGTTATTTCTCATGGCTAAATATATGTTAAGTACCATCTGAATATATCATTCCTCCTCTACTATTTACTATTTTACTATTTTACTTGTTCCAGTCATTTGACTGCGGCCATGCTGGAGCACCGCCTTTAGTCGAGAAAATCGACCCCAGGACTTATTCTTTGTAAGCCTAGTACTTATTCTTTCGGTTTCTTTTTGCCGAACCGCTAAGTTACGGGGACGTAAACACACCACCATCGGTTGTCAAGCGATGGTGGGGGAACAAACACACACATATATATATATATATATATATACATATATACGACGGGCTTCTTTCAGTTTCCGGCTACCAAATCCACTCACAAGGCTTTGGTCGGCCCGAGGCTATAGTAGAAGACACTTGCCCAAGGTGGCACGCAGTGGGACTGAATCCGGAACCATGTGGTTGGTAAGCAAGCTAATCAGTCTCATGTCTCAGTAATAAAAAAAATAATAATGGCTCTGGTTTCATTACATATAAACTTAACAACACCATTTTTGTTCGAACACTATTTTTGTTAGACATATCTCCTCTAAATATTTCATTCTACAGTCTCCATGGAATTTCAGCATTTTGCATTTCGCATTTGTTAAAGAAGGAATCTGCATAAACCGAGAAGTAAATATCAAAAGCACGATAAGATCTCTCTCTCTCTCCTTCTCTCCGGTGTCTGTTATATTTTGTGTTTGCGTCAGTTTATTTTGATTGCGACCTTATCATCAACAGCTTCTTTAAATTACTTGTCTATATGTATCATTCTCAAACATGGTTGTGTATTTTTTTTTTTAGGATTGCAGTTGGATGAACTGTATCAATGTCACTTGCAATTTCAATGAATTAAAGACAAAGCGCTCAAAGAAAATTCAAATTAACATTGCAGTAGAAAACAGATACCTTGATGTTCTAAAGGTAGTAATACTTCTATTTATGAACAGATATTCAGTCTGGTTGTAGATAAATGTTAATGTAAACTCATTCCTAATAAAAAAAATATAGATCAATCTGAGCCGCCTCAAAAACTTGACTCATATTGCAAACAACATATAAGTATTTGATATTTTTCATCAGATTTTATAAGTTTCATAATAAATACCTGACGAAACGTACGAAATACACCACATCTCAGAAAAACAAATTATCTTTCGTGTAACTGATGTCAATGAGACGTAATAGGCTTTTCTACCAACGTAGTCAGCTTCGAATTTATAACTACAGTCGTTGCACTGCGCTCTTTGTCAAATCAGTTTATTCCGCTTGACTGCGAACAGTTTTGTAAGGGTGAAACGACTTGATGATAGTCCTGAATATTTATTCAGACAGGTTAATTGATGGATAGTTTGATATTATGTAGATACAATACCATTAAAATTATAGCGTTAGGATTAACACGTAAGCTCACTACCATATATATGTGAGTGTGCGTGTGTGCGTACGTATGTCTGTATATATATATATATATATATATATATATATAACGTGGACAATTAATGCGCTAGAAATAGATCACATCTTGTGTCTATTAAGACCTAAAAAGTTCTCAACATGAAATATAGCAGCATACCAAAAACGTGAGCGGGCAAGACATTTAAAATCACCTAAAAAAATCATTATTAAACAGGAACCAGGTTTCGGATTTAACAAATTCTTACCATTTGTCTATTCCTCATCAGCCTGATTTGTAATGTAGCAGCAATTATCAGAATCCTATACATAGTTGCCCACCGCCATGTGTGCGCGTGCATATGGTTCTGCTAATTACAGCTTAATGGTAAAATTCAAAAGTCTTCGTTTTGGCGCGCTAATTCCAGGAATATATCCGCAGAAAATATTTACTGCGTCGAATATAATCAGTATGAGAACATGAGTAATGGGTAAATATTATTATAAGATCTGGTAATTAGTCATATATTAATATATTAATTAATATCGATTAATTATCAGGGGGCCAGCACATTTAAAGAATCAAAGAGATTCAGAAATATTATCTGCAATCTCAGGGGATTAAGGTACATTTTAAAAAATAACGTTGACCACTAACGTGGACAATTAATGCGCTAATTAGCAGAACCATATGCACGCGCACACATGGCGGTGGGCAACTATGTATAGGATTCTGATAATTGCTGCTACATTACAAATCAGGCTGATGAGGAATAGACAAATGGTAAGAATTTGTTAAATCCGAAACCTGGTTCCTGTTTAATAATGATTTTTTTAGGTGATTTTAAATGTCTTGCCCGCTCACATTTTGGTATGCTGCTATATTTCATGTTGAGAACTTTTTAGGTCTTAATAGACACAAGATGTGATCTATTTCTAGCGCATTAATTGTCCACGTTAGTGGTCAACGTTAGTTTTTAAAATGTACCTTAATCCCCTGAGATTGCAGATAATATTTCTGAATCTCTTTGATTCTTTAAATGTGCTGGCCCCCTGATAATTAATCGATATTAATTAATATATTAATATATGACTAATTACCAGATCTTATAATAATTATATATATATATATATATATATATATATATATATATATATATATATATATATATATATAAAAGTAAGGGTTTTCATCGGGAAAGATCCTTGGTGATAGAGAGGCACAACAATTGGAGAAATTTTTAGAGTTTGGGGAACGTGTGTGCAAGATATGGCGGGACATTTTAAATGGGTGCTTTCATTCACCGGTCTAACTGTTTCTCATGGATCAGGAATGAAATACATATGTTGCTAAGGATAGTTTGCATAAAACTAGCGTCGTGGGCGTTGTATAACATGTAGATTCGTATTGAGTGATTACAAATAGGCAGTGGTTAGATGAAGCGATAAGTGTGGAGACAGTTATGGCTTTGTATAGCACAGGTTTAGAGGTAAGAAAGAGGTCAAGCGTTTTGGGAATATCTGAGTATAGACCTGCGATGTAGGTAGGGGAAGAGACAAGTTGATAAAGGGAGTTGAGGATTACAAAAGATTCGACTTTCAACATCGTGACCATCGATGTGAAACGTGTGAGAAATCCCCGGAGAGTTATGAATACTGAAATCATCAAAGAGGATGACGTCGAAGATAGATGAAGGAAATACTGGAGGAAATATAATTGATGAAATGTTGGTTAAGAGAGCAAGAAAGGACATAGAGATTTATTCGAGAGAGTAAGAGGATGAAACTTTGAACCAGAGTGACTAAAAGTAATTTTGTTGATAACCAGGCAATTTTGTTGATAACCAGGCAATTTTGTTGATAACCAGGCAATTTTGTTGATAACCAGGCAATTTTGTTGATAACCAGGCAATTTTGTTGAGTGATGGGGTGTGGTGTCTATGTAAGAGCAAACACAACTTTACGGAATAAAGTTAGAACAGAGAATGTCGCCTGTTTGAAGATAAAGGTTGAGAAATTTTCATGAGGATGAGAAATAGGATGTACGTCTGAGTGTAAGGGCTGGTGGGTAAAATCTAAATTGGAATGAAGTTCGCAGGTATTGAAGAGAAGGAAAATTGTCCAGAAGGTGTACTTTTGGTTTTCGGCATTCCAAGTAAATATTGAAAGGTCATGGCAATCTACACCTGGATTCCTGAACCAAATGCTTGTAGCAGAGCGAATTCCACTACAACGCAACCTCATTTATTGTTCGTTCTGATAGAACATCCACGTTTAATTTTAAGTTGGTTAAATATTACCCCTCGGTATTAATATTGCCCTTCTCGCTAATGTACACTATTCCGACACTGATTTTTATATATCGCTGGCGGGGAAGCGAGTTGTGCTATCTTTAGCGCTCGAGAGTTTATCATTGATGAGACTAACGAAGATCTGGCGGTCTTGGCGCTGGAGTTGGTGAGGATTTACCTCCCCACTAGCGTGCATTTTACACCAAAGCCCATGTTGTAGTTTCTCTCATGATATCTACTGCAGTAAAGTTTGTTCTAACAGAACATCAATGTTTAAGTGGGGTTAAATGTTACCTTTCATTTATCAAAAGAGTAACCGAGAAATAATGAAGCTTAAAGGACTATGGTTTTCTTTTACAGTAATGGCAGAAATAGTAGTCGGTCGATCGGTCAGTCGTTCTACTGACTGTGGCATTTCATCTAAATATATTTTGATTTTTCTAGAACCAAATTTTAACTTACATGTGATTATGATCAACGCTACAAAGGTATTCAATGGTGGTCAAACCATCAGAGTGTGAAGGCTTACATGATAAAGTATATCGGACATTTGTCTCTTTGAAAATATTGCATAAGAAATCCCTATGATTTTAAAACTTACTCTAATTTTATTTCCTTTATTCATATTTAAGGATGTTTACCACATTACGAGCACTGAAAGGCAATAAATCAACGAAAAGGCTAGAAACAAAAATAGAAAATATATACTAGGTCTGATCAATAAGTATCCGGATGATGCCATAGTAACGAAGCTAAAGCACGCAGAAAGAAGCCGCTCAGCACAGACTGATCTTGAACTCTGCTGTGCATGCGCACTAAGCTTTAGCGTTCTAGCTTACTTTCACTGTTTACCGCAGTGCTTGGAAGGAAGGTGTGTAGCGTGTGATCGTCGCATTAACCATGACAGAAAGTTGTCATGGTGATACCTGTTTAGAGGCCTATGCAAAGTTGCAGAAAGTGTATGAGCTGCACACAAGTGTACGAGTGGTTCAGACGTTTCTAAGATGGCCGAAAAAATGTCAATATTGACCCGCAATTAGCAGAACTAAGAAGAACATCGCAGATGAGCGTGCTGCTGTGAGGGGAAATCGTCATATCGCCATCCATGGTTTATCAGAAAATGTGCAGATTACTTACAATTCACTTCAATCCATCATCACTTAAGATTTGGATATGAGATGCGAGTCTGCCAAGTTTGTATGAAAACTGCTTTCAGCTGATCAAAAAGACACTCGGGTTAGGGTTGCACAAGATCTCCTTGATTGTGACGATAACGATGAAAGCATTTTGAAAACTTTGCGTAGGCCTCTGAGCAGGTATCGCCAAGCTTTTGGCAAAATTTGATGCAGATTCTCTCCTCAACTTTCTCTGTCATGGTCAATGCGACGATCACACGCTACACAGTTTCCTTCCAAGCACTGCTGTAAACAGCGGAAGTGAGCTAGAACAATAAAACTTAGTGTGCATGCACAGCAAAGTTCAAGGTCAACCTGTGTCAAATAGCTTCACTCTGCATGTTTTAGCTTCGTTACTATAACAATAATCCGGATATTTATTGATCAGACCACATATATAAATAGTTAAATATTAAACAGTTAAATAACACGCCCAATGGATCAAGCTTTTGTATTGCACCACTTTAGAAGAGAAAAAACAAGAGGTATTATTCGCAAGCTTATCATCTGGAGTGAAGTTCATCAACTATAACATTATTTCTTTCTCTCTTCTGCCTCATGCGCTCTATAAAGATGATTTTATATATATATATATATATATATATATATATATATATATATATATATATATATATAATCGTGTTCCTTTCTGTTGAAGAGCATAGGCTCGAAATGTAAAAGGCCTCACTTTCTCGAGCGTCAAACTAATACACCTACTTGTTGTTTATACACCTGTCTTCGTCTTTTGTTTTTCTGCAAATTTCAACTATATATATATATATATATATATATATATATATATATATATATATATATATATATACATACATATAAACCTTGAGTTGAAGCATTGGGGTAGCCATGATAGAAGAACGTCAAGTGTTTCAATAAATATATTCGCCTTTCATACCTGAAAAGGGTTTTCCTTTGTTTTTTATTCCAGGGAAAAATGCATAATATCTACATAAACACAACAGGAAAATTGAAACAAGAATCTAAAGATTACATTATCAAGGTGCCAGATGTTGAGAAGACAGTAAGTTTCATTCAGTCTGACAATTCTGATTGTTGCATGAAAACTTAATTATATAATTACGTTACTGCGTTATCATTTGGCTAAGCAATAAATCCAAATTAATGAGCCAATCATTCAAGGTTATGTGATTATTTTAAATGTACATAACACGTGATTTAGTAATTAAATCTAACTTCAGCCGAATTCTTTCATGTAAACGTCTGTTTAAAGTAATGATTTTCAAGTATCAAGCTTCTCCAATATTCAAAACTTGGAGATTTAAAAAGTATCTACACTGAACTTATTATTGCCGGTTTTAAAGATTAGATGCGCTGGAAAACAATATGGCCCCAGATACACAAAGGAATGAGATGGCTTCGAATAGAATGCCTTTGATTATAAGCGTATACTATCAAGATGCAGGGCCAAACAACATTTTAATTGAAATCAATTTGCTCCCATAGCACGTCATTATGACACTTGGATTTTTTTCATAAATCTTTTTTGGTGTATCTTCCAATCCAAGTGTTTCATTCACTTTGGATAATCCTTGTGACATCTACTCCCCATGATATAGACGTCGTTGGGTCTCAAAGAGCACATCTGCTTTTGGCCGGGTCTACCATTTCAACAAACTGAATGCCCATACATCTAACTGTATATAACATATATCATAATGGTATTTATTTTCCGATCTGAAGCGACAATTTTTAAATATAAACAAATGACTGAAAAATGATAAGCTATTATACAGTTATTATACTACGAATCTTCCATAGTAATTTTCTCTCTGTAACTCGCAAAGCCTTTCGGGTTTGTTTATAAGAATATTATTTATGTAGTATCGAGACAGTTTAAGTATATATTTACTAAATTTGACTGAAATTGATGAGTGAGCGTTTGGCCAATTAGATTCGCAAGGAGCTATGAAAGCGTCGATTTGTGAGTTTGATTCGGCCTGAGGTTAGCTCATCATTTTTCAGTCATTTGTTTATATTTAAAAATAGTTGCTTCAAATCGGAGAATAAATATCATTATGATATATATTAAATACAGTTATACTATGAGCCTTCCATAGTAGCTTTCTCTCCGTAACTTGCAAAGCCTTTCGAGTTTGTTTATAAAAATATTATTTATGTACTATGTGTGTGTGTGTGTGTGTGTGTGTGTGTGTGTGTGTGTGTGTGTGTGTGTGTGTGTGTGAAGGCGCATGGCTCAGTGGTTAGAGCGTCGATCTTACGATCGTGAGGTTGTGAGTTCGAATTCCAGACCGGGCTGCATGTTGAGTTCTTGAGCAAGGCACTTTATTTCACGTTGCCACAGTTCACTCAGCTGTAGAAATGAGTTGCGACGTCACATGTGCCAAGCTGTATCGGCCGTTGCCTTTCCCTTGGATAACACTGGTGGCGTGGAGAGGGGAGGCCTGTATGCATGGGCAACTGCTGGTCTTCCATAAACATCATTGCCCGGACTTGTGCCTGGGAGGGTAACTTTCTAGGTGCAATCCCATGGTCAGTCATGACCGAAGAGGGTCCCAGCATATATATATATATATATATATATATATATATATATATATATATATAGCACGAGACAATGGAGGATCCTCTATGTAGTCGATTGACTTGCTCGAAATAGCAACCATATTGCCCTCAAATCAACTTTATAATATTTAAGATGCCGTGGTGAGATTGAACTCCTGATAAAATTCTGAATGGTTTCTGTTTATTGTCACTTTACACCTGATCCAAACGGAGGAGAGGATTTTGGAATCATTGCTGCAAATTACTGGAACATTTGCTAAAAATAGAATGTTCTCAATTATTTTTCTAATATGGCGTACCTACAAAGGGAAAAATCTATGCGATCGCTTGCTGGAAATAGCAACCAAATCTCTCTTGTTCATACTCTCATGAGAAATACAGAATATAGTAACAAGAAAATATGACGAGGTAGCAACAGTTGAAATGTCTCCTTTCTTTCAGTCTTTAATTCCTGTTTGAGTGGTACAGCTGTGACATACGATGATGTTTTAGGTATTTCAAACCTGGCCAAACCCATTCCTCTCAAGATCTGGCTGTAGATGTTTCCTTCCAAAAAGAAAGGGAGTAGAAGTAACTCCAGCACCAGTGCTGAACTGGTACTTTATTTATCAACACCGAAAGGACGATAGGCAAAATTGAACTGAGGGTCCAGAGAGGGTCGGACGAATGTTACAAGGCATTCTATCCAACGCACTAACGATTCTAGCAATTCATGAATACTGATGATAACGTCTCACTCCTTCATGTCTGCTATATTTTCTCCTCAAACATAAAAAGTGACAATAGTAAAAGACGTGTTATACACACACACACACACACACACACACACACACACACACACACACACACACACACACACACACACACACACACACGTATGTATGTATAAATACACGCATGCGTTTTATTGACTCATTTTATATTTATTCTTATTAGATTATGACTAAAGTTTACATCAAGCCTTTAAAACCAACATTAAAATGGTGGATACCAGTTGCCAGTATTTTATCAGGAATATTACTAATGGTTTTGGTTTCCATTCTCCTCTACGAGGTAAGCCGTTTAATTAGCAAATATATCTTCGATGAAAAATTGACAGTAATGGCATGTTTGCCTCATGTGCTCTTTCTTCTTATTCTTGATTCCTTTTTGCTATATTGTTTTTATTATTGACATAACTGTAAATATTAACGTGCGTCATTTAGACAAACGGGTGAGGTAATGATAACGCAAAAGAGAAAAATAGAAAGCTAGAAAGAAAAGGGAAGTGAAAGATTGAATAGATGTATGCAACAGAAGACAAAAGAAAAATATAGAAATTTTAAAAAAAGGGACGACAGGATGTTTGTAGGCGTGTGTCAGTGTATCTGGGAGAGAGTGCATAAGATTTGTTGTCTTCTTTTTTCTTGGCGGTGGGGTGATTTTCATTCGTGTTTTATTTTTCATTAGGGTACCGTATCGTTGGTGTCTGTGTATGAATAGAGCAATATATATGAATGCATGTGTGTATGCATGTGTGTGTGTATATATATATATATATATATATATATATATATATATATATATATATATATATATATATATGTATGTATGTATGTGTGTGTGTGTGTGTGTGTGTATGCATATATATGTATATTTGTATGTGTATATATATATATGTATGTGCATCTATATATATATGCATACATTCATACATATATATATATATATATTTAGAGAATTAACATTGCTTATATATATATATATATATATATATATAAGGTAGGGCTTTTTGCTGTCATTAGGCTCCTTATTTAAGCGATTCGAGATCTTTATCCTCCGTCTTATTAGGATTCTTCTATCACGGGGAATAATGTTCTTGTGTGTGGTGGCAGCTTTCTCCTCTAGGACACATTTTATTGCATATGGCTCGCATTATAGACATGAATTCATTGAATTTCATGTCAGTGTCTTGCATGGACAGGCTTTTAAGCCAGTTTTGCTGGAGTATCTCTTTGTTTATGAACGTCCAATCAGCCATGAAGAAGTTCAGGTTGGCTAGCACTTGGTATCCAGCAGTGTTGAATGATTCTGTATTTATAAATATAAATATACGTATATATGTATAAATATGTGTGTGTGTGATTATATATATATATATATATATATATACATACATGTTTAAACGTATATATGTATATATATGTTTATATGTATACATATATGAATGTATCTGCGTGTGCGTGTATAAATATATATATGTGTGGGGGTGTGTATGTGTGTGTACAAGCGTATATATGTATATACATGTGTGTGTGTGGCGGAGTGTGCATGCATGTGTAAATGTGTATGTATGTGTAAGATGTATGACATGTTCGTATAGCACTCTATCTGTAATAGTAACAAATAAGAAAATTAGAAACGTAAAAGATCAAAAGTCAGAGTAAAATGTGGGAAAGTACAATAAAATGGGAAAATTTCTTCAGAGAACACGCGCACACTTTTGTATGAGCTATAGCGCAAGCTGCAGAACTGTGTAGTTTTATAAGTTTGTTTCACATGATTTCAGGGTCAGTTTTGTCGGGTACCCCTTGGACAAGTGTATATATATATATATATGAGTAAAAATAAATACCAAAAAAAAGGGTTTGTATGATCGTGTATAGAGGAATATATTATTTTATTTAAAAGAGTTCCAACTCTATCTGTTTTTTATGTTTTTTATTTATATTCTTGTAAAATTTATGTGGGATATAGTATGGAATATATAATATATAATATAAAAAAAGATGGATGGTACAATGAAATGAAGTATTGAATGTCTTATTGAATATATGGAATATGTCTTATTGAATATATGAAATATTGAGTGTTCAATATAAAGGATTAAATATATAAATATATAAAGGCGAATACGTATTTTCTATACCTTGTGGTATTTCATCATGGCCGGTATGACAGACTGTAACAGACTGTAATAGACTGGCTGGTTTTCTGTCTTTTGTACCTATTCCTTTGGACAGCAGCAGTATCTTTTTGGCTATTTTTAGAGTTGATGCCAAGTTTATTTTTAGAAATGATGACAGTTGATAGATCTTTTGTGTTTTGGTTATAGGGATAAAACTTTTGAACCCCAGTAGGTGTTTGGCTATTTTTAGAAATGATGACATTTGAGAGATTTTTGTGTTTTAGTTATAGGGATAAGATTTTTAAACCCCAAGAAGGATAAATTTAATCATTGTTTGTTAAGAGTAGGTTTGAATTTCTTAATAAAGTCCTTTTCTTTGCATTTTCTCTCAATTTCATTCCGGTTGTAAAGTTTATGGAATGGAAATATAATAAAAGTTTGATGACCACATGTTGCCAGATGGTTACTCAGTGG